>NW_027196307.1:45000-97594 GCF_038502225.1 Cherax quadricarinatus | reverse complement strand
TTTAGAGATGGAGTTTTACTATATAGCTTAATGATAGTGTTGGCAAAGTAATGGTCTTTATTAGAGGCCTGGCTTCTGGTTCTGTTGGCACCCAACTTGACGGTACTAGTGACCAGTGCTTCTTACCCTGCTAGCACCAACGTGGAGGGTACTAGTGACCAGTGCTTCCCTCCCTGCTAGCACCAACAAGGAGAGTACTAGTGACCAGTACAGAGAAATACAAGGCTAGCCGAGCAACATACAAAGACAGTTAAGGTGCAGAAACAAAATCAGATTCACTTTCTGTATTCCATTTAAATAACAGGTTTTCTTGTAAGACAGTCTGAGGAACGACCTGTAATGCGGCCTCGTTAGTTGTTGCTTAAGATGGAAAGGTGACAACAGGTGGAATGTAAATGACAACTGCAGGTCAAAGGTGTTTCCCTAAGGTGCATAACAGCTGAAAGTGAAAGGTTAACTGAAGGTGTTCCTTAAGTGTGAACCTCAGGTAATGGTTGAAAGTAAACTGCAAGTGTGAACTACAAGTGTGAACTTCAGGTGATGGTTTAAGGTAAACTACAAGTGTGAACTACAGGTGATGATGTGAGGTAAACTTCAAGTAGAAATATAATGGGAAATACAGGACAGGTGTTGTCTACAAACCTTCAGTGTTGTTGTTGCTTCATCATCTTTCTTCTATTTTCTCCATCTTCATTGAACTCCAACCTCACTACCTCTCTTCTTCTTCTTCTTCTTCTTCTTCTTATTATTATTATTATTATTATTATTATTATTATTATTATTATTATTATTATTATTATTATTCCTCTTTGTTATGATGAGACTGTACAAAAAATTTCAGTCAGCATCAGATCAGTTTATTCCATAACACTATTGGACTTACACTGTTGGACTTACACTGTTGGACTTACACTGTTGGACTTACACTGTTTGACTAACACTGTCGAACTTACACTGTCAACTTACACTGTTGGACTTCCACTGTTGGGATCTCTTAAAACCCCTCAAATTATTCTACTAAAGCGGAAACTCGAAGAATTTAAAACAATTAACAGCTGAAAAATACTGGGAGGGCTGGAAATAAAGAAATGACACACACTGCAGGAACAGGAACAAGAACAGGACAGGACAGGAACAGGACAGGGCAAGAACACAGAATACGATTGTTTTCCTGTCATTTCCTGTTTTCTCCTCTCGTTTTCTATCCCCCCTGGACAGTTTTCCCTGCCATTTTCCATCGCCCTTTACTGTTTTCCGTCATTTTCCACCGCACTGATCTGTGACATTTTTCCTTGACCTTGGCGGTTTTCTCTGGAAGTTTCCATCTACATGGGCGGTTTTCTCGTGTCATTTTCTATTGCCCTGGACATTGTTTTGCTATTTTCCATCGCTCTAGACGGGTTTCCTTGTCATTTTCCATCGACCAGATTGATTTCTTTGTCATTTATCACCCTGAACCGCTTTTCCGGTTCAGGGTGATAAATGACAATGGCAATGGACGGTTTTCCATGTCATTTTCCATTGCTTTGAACTGTTTTCCTTGTTCTTCCATCGCTATAAACTGTTTTCCCTGTCATATTTCATTGTCGTGAACGGTTTTCCTGTCATTTTCCATTGCTTTGGACGGATTCCTGTCATATTCCATAGTCAAGAACGGTTTTTTCTCATTTTCAGTCGCCCTGGACATGTTATTTTTGTAATTCTCCATCATGCACGAAGGGTTTTCCTGTAATATTCCATCGTTCTAAACGGTTTTCCTTGACAAATTCCATCATTTTAGTCAGATTTTCCTGTCATATTCTATCGCTCTGGGCAGTTTTCCCTGTCACATTTCATCCTTCTGACAGGATTTCTCTGTCATATTTAATCATTCTGGACAGTTTTCCCTGTCGTATTCCATTCTTTTCGTCAGGTTTGCCTCTGATATTCCATCTATTTAGACAGGTTTTCCTGTCATATTCCATCGTTGTAGAAGGATTTCCCATCCATATTCAAGCATGCTCGACGGACTTTCTTGTCATTTTCCTTTGCCGTGTACGTGTTTTCCTGCCATATTCTGTCACAATGGACAGTTTTCCATTTCATATACGATTGCTCTGGACGGGTTTTCATGTTACATTCCATCGTCTTTACGTGTTAGGCTGTCATCTTCCATTTTTCTGGATGGGTTTTATGTCGTATTTCCTCCCCAGGGACAATTTTATCCTGTCGTTTCCTGTAGCTCTAGACAGGTTTCCCTGTCATATTCCATCGCTCTACATTGGTATCCTTGTCATTTTCCTTCCCAATGAACTGTTTTCCCTGTAATTTTCCATCTTCATGGCCGGTTATCCCTGTCATTTTCCATCGTTCCGTAGGGATTTTCCCTGACATATTCCATCGACCTGGACAGGTTTCCATAGTTTTCCATCATCCTGAACTTTTCCCCTGTCATTTTCCCTCGCACTGCGCATGCTTTTGTGTCATATACAATCGGCCCGGACATGTTTTTCAGTCATTTTCAGTCGTTCTGGATCTTGAATGGTTTCCCTGTCATTTTCCATCGCCGTGAAGTGTTTTCTCCGTCGTTTTCCATTGCCTTAGGTTTCCCTGTCATATTCGATTGTCCTGAACGGGTTTCCCTGTCATTTTCAATCACTGTGGAAGGGTTTGTGATTTTCCATCGTCCTGAGTGGTTTTTCCCTCTCATTTTCAATCGCCCTGGACATGCTTTTCTGTAATTTTCAGTCTTTCATGAAGGGTTTCCCTGTCATATTCCATCGATCTTGATTAGTTTCCCTGTTATTTGCCGTTACTCTGAACTGTTTTCCCTGTCACTTTCCATCTCCTTGAATTATTTTCCCCTCAATTTTCCATTTCCCTAAACTACTTTCCTTGTCATTTTTCAGTCGCCCTGGACATGTTTTTCTGTCATTTTCCATCGTTCTGGACGAGTTTCTGTCATATTCCCTCGATCTCGGTTGGTTTCGCTGTCATTTTCCAACGCTTTGAATTGTTTTCCCTCTAATTTTCCATCGCTCTGGACGGTTTTAATGTCATGTTCAATCATTCTGTAGAGGTTTCATGGTTATATTCCATGTCAATTGAAGGGTTTCCCTTTCTTTGCCCAATGCCCTGGATATGTTTCCCTGTCATATTCCATTGCCCTGGACGAGTTTCCCTGTCTTATTACATAACCCTGGACGTGCATCCATGTCATTTTCCATCGTCCTGGACGATTTTACCTGTCATTTTCTATGATAATTACAGATTTTCCTATCATGTTAAATAGCCCCAGACGGGTTTCCCTCTCATTTTCCTTCGCACAACACCGGTTTCCCTTTCATATTTCATCGCCCTGGTAGGGTTTCCTTTTCATATTCAATATTCTTGGACTAGTTTTTCCTGTCATTTTCCATGGTCGTTGTCGGGTTTACAATACATATTCATGCATGCTTGACGGGCTTTCATGTCATTTTCTTTTGTCGTCTACGGGTTTCCCTGTCATATCACAATGGACAGTTTTCCTTTCATATTCCATTGTTCTGGACGGGTTTTCCTCTCATATTCCATCGCCTGTTATATTCCATCTTTCTAGCTTGATTTTATGTCATATTTCACCGCCAGGGACAGTTTTATCCCGTCGTTTTCCGTAGTGCTAGACAGGTTTCCTTGTCATATTCCATCGCTCTAGACTGGTATTCCTGTCATTTACCATCGTTCCGTAGGGGTTTTCCCTGACATATTCCATCGACCTGGACAGGCTTCCCTAGTTTTCTATCACCCTGAACTTTTTCCCCACTCATTTTTCCCTCCCACTGCACATGTTTCTCTCTCATATTCAATAGGCCAGGATTTTTTTCAGTCATTTTCAGTCATTCTGCACGGGTTTCCTTGTCATGTTTCACTGATATTTAATGGTTTCCCTCTCATTTTCCATCGCACTGGGTGGTTTCCCTTGTCATTTTCCATCGTCTAGAAGTGTTTTCTCCCTCATTATCCATCGCCCTGGTCAGGTTTTCCTGTCATATTACATTTTCCTGAATGGTTTTCCCACTCATTTTCAATCGTCATGAACATGTTTTTCTGTCATTTTCCAACTTTCTGGACTAGTTTCCCTCTCATATTCCATCGATTTGACTGTTTTCCTTTTCACTTTCTATCATTCTGGACAGGTATCCTTGTCATATTCTATCGATCTGAACTATTTTCCCTGTCATTTTCCATGCCTGGGTATGTTTTCTGTCGTTTTCAATCGCTCTGGACATGTTTTTTTTTTTGTCATTTTCCATTGTTCTGGACGAGTTTCTGTCATATTCCCTCGATCTCGGTTGGTTTCGCTGTCATTTTCCAACGCTTTGAATTGTTTTCCCTCTCATTTTCCATCGCTCTGGACGGTTTTAATGTCATGTTCAATCATCCTGGAGAGGTTTCATGGTTATATTCCATGTCAATTGAAGGGTTTCCCTTTCTTTGCCCAGTGCCCTGGATATGTTTCCCTGTCATATTCCATTGCCCTGGACGAGTTTCCCTGTCATATTCCATAACCCTGGACGTGTATCCGTGTCATTTTCCATCGTCCTTGATGGTTTTACCTGTCATTTTCCATGATAATTACGAAATTTCCTCTCACTTTAAATCGTCTTTAAACGGGTTTCTCTGTCATATTCCCTCACCCTGAACTCTTTTCCCTGTCATTTTCCATCGATCTGAGTGGTTTTTCCGCGTCATTTTCTATCTTCCTGATTAGTTTCCCTGTCATATTTCATGATCTGATTAGTTTCCTTGTCATTTATCATCACCCTGAACTGTTTCCACGGGCATTTTCCATCGCTCTCAACTTTTTTCCATTTGTATTTCAGTATCATTTTCTTCCGCACTAGACATGTTTTTCTGTCATTTTCCATTTTTCTGGACGGCTTTCCCTCTCATATTCTATCGTTACGCTCAGATTTCCCTGTCATATTCCATCGTTCTGGTCAGATTTCCCTCTCACATTCCATCTTTCTGGTCAGATTTCCCTCTCATATTCCATCGTTCTGGACAGGTTTCCCTCTCATATTACATCACTGTGATCGGGTTTCCCCTGTCATTTTCCATCGTCCTTAGCATGTATCCCTGTCATATTCCATCGCAATAGACTGGCTTCTCCTGTCATTTCCAGTCGCTGTGGATATGTTTTCCTTTCATATTCCATCGCCCTGGTAGGGTTTCCCTTTCATATTCCATATCCTTGGACTAGTTTCCCTGTCAGTTTCCATCGTCCTTCATGGATTTCCCATCCATTTACAAGCTTGCTGGACGGGCTTTCCTGTCATTTTCGTTTTTCGTTTCCGTGCTTTTCTGTCATATTCTATCACCATGGACAGTTTTCCCTGTCATATTCTATTGTTCTGGACGGGTTTTCATGTCATATTCCATCGTCCAGTACGTGTCAGTCTCTCATATTCCATCCGTCTGGATGGGTTTTGTTGTCATATTTCACTACCAGGTACAGTTTTATCCTGTCGTTTTCCGTACCTCTGGACAGATTTCTCATTCATATTCCATCAATGTTTTCAGTCGTTCTGGACGGGTTTCTCTCTCATGTTACATTGATCTTGAGTGGTTTCCCTGTCATATTCCATCGCACTGGATGGTTTTCATTTTCATTTTCCAAGGCCCTGAACTGTTTTCCCTCTCATTTCTATCGGTCTGGCCGGTTCTCTCTAGTCCTTTTCCATCGCCCTGGACATATTTTTCTGTCATTTTCCATCGTTATATACGTTATTTTTTTGTCATTTTGTATCACCTTGGATCGTTTTAGTGTCATTATTTGTCGGCCTGGAGGGTTTCCTGGTTATATTCCATATCAATTGACGGGTTTCCTTTTCTTTTCCCATTGAACTCTTCAGGGTTCCCTTTTATTTTCAAATGCTCTGGATGGGTTTCCCTGTCATATTCCATATCCCCTGACGAGTTTCCCTTTTATATATCATAATTAACGTGTATCCCTGTCTTTTTCAATCGCTCTGGACGGGTTTCACTGTCAATTTTCCATTGCCCTGGACGGGTTTCCCTGATGTTTTACATAGCCCTGCACTGGTTTCACTGTTATTCTCCATCGCACAGCACCGGTTTCTCTGTCGTATTCCATCTCCCTTGACCGGTTTTCATGTCATTTTCAATCTCCATAGAGTTTTTCTGTCGATTTCCATCGTTCTTGAGGGGGTTTCCCTGTCATTTTCCATCGCCATGTACTGTTTTCCTTGTCATTTTTCATCGTCCTGTACTGTTTTCCCTGTCATTTTCCATTGACCTGGACGGTTTTCCCTGTAATTTTCCATCGTTCTAAAATGTTACCCCTGACATTTTCGAACGTTCTGGTCTGGTTTCTCTATTTTTTTATCATCACCCTGATTTTTTTCATTGTCATTTTCCTTCGCAATGGACCTTTCTCATATCATTTTCCATCGCCCTGAAGTTTTTCTCTCATTTTTCATCGACATGGACGGTTTTTCCCTTGTCATTTTCTATCGCCCTGGTGAGTTTTTTGTCATTTTTCATTCGTTCTCCAGGGGATTTCGTTTCATATTCCTTCGATGTTGATTGGTTTCCCTGTTATTTTCCTTGATCTGATTGGTTTCTCTGTCATTTATCAGCCTGAACTGTTTGCAGCTCATGTTCCTTCGCAATGGACGGTTTTCCATGTTATTTTCCATTGTCTTGAACTGTTCTGTCGCTCTAAACAATAATCCTCATACCGGGTACCGCAGACAAAGTTAACAATAATCCTCATACCGGGTACCGCATTGTTTTCTTGTTTTCAGAATTCATAACTTTTTTTCTGTCACCCCTCCATTACCCCCCAAAAATGGTTAAATTACCCCCAGGGGGTAATTTACCCCCAGTTTGGGAACCACTGGGTTAAGGACATGTGAGTAGTCTGATTGGTAGGCTTGAGAGATTACCATCGCAGAGTGGGCAGCAGTGGCAAGTTGGCAGTTAGTTCTGTAGTCTAGTGGGTGTAGGTGTAGAAGGAGAGGTGATTGTAGTCTGTGTGTTGTTGTTTGAAGTGTGTAGAGTAGGAGGGGTAGACCAAGTGCGTGGGGTAACCCAGGCATTGGGGGTAGGGGTGGAAGGTATTGTAGGAGGGGGAGGTGCAGGGAAGGGGTTTGGGAGGGAGGGAGGTTGGCTTTCTCTGAGGGTGGAGAGAATGTCTTTTCTAGTAGGGCAGGAATTTGCAACTGCAGTGTGTGACCCACCGCAGTTAGAACATTTTAGGGGGAGGTTGCAAGTGTTCCAGAAGTGGCCAGTTGCTGAACATCTGGAGCAGGTTTGTGTGGAAGTGCATGAGATTTTGTCGTGGCCGAATTTGTATCATTTCAGACATTGTGTGATGGGGTGAAAGTTTGGAGTGAAGAGAGAGTTTGGAGGAATGCGGATGGTCTTGGCAAGGATTCTTTGATTGAAGAGTGTAGAGGCGTCAGAAGGAGTTGAACAGCGTATTTTGAGGATGGTAGAGTTTTCAGGTCTATAAATATCGTCAACAGAGACTTTGTTCTTAGTACTAATGTCTTTCATTAAGTCTTCTTTGTCTGTGTCATAGGCAGTCAGGAGAGAATAGTCTACGTGTTTTGCTATCACTGTGCATTTGGCGCGGTGCTCAGGAGTCCAAATAATAGTGAAGCCTGCATTGAGAAGTTTTTGTCTGGTCTCGGTTGAGGTGTACGTTTCGTAAGAATGTCTGTCAAGAAGTAGTTTGAATCCAGAGTTGGTTTTAAAGACTTTATACTGAGGAGCGCCAGTGATCTGGTACAGTAAATTTCCAGGACAGATAGTGGCATGATCAGATTTAGAGTATTTGAGGTTAAGCGAGAAAGAATTGGGCTTGGAAGAGGTGGGGGCAGGGTAGGCCTTAGAAGCAGGAGTAGACAGAGTAGAGGCAGGTGTTGGCAGTAGAGGAGTGGTAAGGGGAAAGGAGGTGGAAGGCATTGGAGGCATCGTAAATTAGATGTGGGGGCCAATCCTGTGAGAAAAAATGGCTAAGCAAGTACGTGTGAAGTAGACACACGTACTTGCCTGGTTATAACTTTAAAGTTTCTTGTGGAGTCCGTCTCTGGAGGCACAGGACACTGAGGAGGTGAGCTGTAGCTTGATGGAGCACTGTATGCCCTGAACTGGCTGTAAGGCGTGCAGACCACACGTACAGGCTGAGGCGTGGAGACTTCAGACAGCAACAGGAGTGCAGAGGGAAGCTTCCTGCCCTTGGGTAGGAAGCCACCGACGCACCAATCCTGATGATGAAGACGAAGGTCCAGTAACCACCACTCGGTGAAGAGAGCAACTCTGGCTGTGAGCGATGAGGAGAGCCAACACTAGCTGAATGGAGAGCAGACTTCACATACAGGCTGAGGCGTGGAGACTTCAGTCAGCAACAGGAGAGCAGAGGGAGGCTTCCTGCCCTTGGGTAGGCAGCCACCGACGCACCAATCCTGATGGTGAAGACGAAGGTCCAGTAACCACCACTCGGTGAAGAGAACAACTCTGGCTGTGAGCGATGAGGAGAGCCAACACTAGCTGAATGGCGAGCAGAATTCACATACAGGCTGAGGCGTGGAGACTTCAGAGAACGGCGAGGAGAGGCAACACTGGCTGTATAGCGTGTAGACTACACGTACAGTCTGGAGCGTGGAGACTACAGATAGCAACAGGAGTGCAGAGGGAGGCTTCCTGCCCTTGGGTAGGCAACCACCGACGCACCAATCCTGAAGGTGAAGGTTTAGTAACCACCACTCTGAGGATAGTCACACTCAACACGGGGTAATTAGAGAGGCGAGATCGTCCGTCGATGGAGCTGTGTGTCCAATGAAAAAATTGCTACATACACCGCTATTTATACCAGACAATTGTCATACAACTACAACTAGTACACAGTTCCGCCCCTATGTCATCAGGGAGAAGGTTCTACGACTTTTCGTTGTTGTTGGAATATCCTAAAGTGACACAGTTCGTTTGCAAGTCTAAAAATTCTAAATACAGAGTAGATACAAGAAATTCAAGGTTACAGAGTTTTAGTCAATGTTATAAAATACAATATTACAATATCAGTTATTTCAGAATCTTGAAGGCAGTCCGTGGTGGTGGGTGCTGCAGGTCCTCGTAGGATTGCACCCCCCTGTCTCGGCTCTCAGACTGAGTCTGGAGGTTAGGTTAGGTTTTTTTGTGTTGTGTGCCAGATCTCAGTCTTTGTAATTCTAGTATACAGTGTACAAAGATTTCAGCTACTGCCACACTCACTGATGCCCTTATGGCCGTCCCCGTCTTCTGTCTATACACTGTGTTATCAAATTTTAGTATTGTATCTTGCATAATATGCAGCAGTGAGTCCTTCACTAGGGCTCTCGAGGGGGGAGTTCTAATCCCTAGAAGGGCCAGGTCTGTTCTGATTTCCTCTAGGTTATCTTCATAGAACTCTGCCACTGTTTCAGCTGTTTCAATCTGTGGAATAGAAGGGTATAAGGATTCAATGTCAAGGGAGGCCAGCCATAGATTATCTGCTGCTTTCGCCACTTTCGTTTTTACTTCTTCTAGGATTTGTAGAAAATGTGTGGTGTCCTTTAGTCTGTCTGGTAGTAGTTTCAGCAGAAGCATCAGGACTGCCGTCATCTTATCCACTGGCCTTGTAGGGGCTGCACACCCTGACAAGACCGGTCTAGTCTTAAAGGTTCCTAGTTCTTCATCCAAAGGCTTATGTGTCTTTGGTAGGAAGTACATACTGGGAATCTTGGACTGAAAAGTAAGAAGTGAATCCCTTAGAGCAACATTCATAAATCCCTTCTGTCCCTCATTATTATATAGTTTAAGGATAAGGTTGCTGCTTGTATTCTTAATTTCCTTGAAGGTCTGTTCTGGGTTTTCTAGTTTCTGGTACGTGGCTGGGTTGGCCACATGTTTCAAACCTGCTTTTCTGTAGTTTTCAGCTTTGAACACCACAATTTCTGAGCCCTTATCTGCATCAGAGACCACTATGTCTGTTCTCTGCTTCAGATTCTTCATGCTCACCCTCTCTTTCTTCTTCAGGTTGGGGCGGTAGTGTTTGGGCCTAGTTGCTAGTAGGTTCTCTTCCATCTTCTGGATTTTATTATGCAGACCTGGGAGTTTCCTTGCTGGTTCTGAGGGCGGCCCCGGCGCTCTCATGTATTTTTGCGTCGTCGGGGCTTGCTCTCTTCTGCTTTGGTAGGGTCACCCTTCCATATCCTGCTGAAAAGCATGTTCAAATTTTTCATTCATTAGTTTTTCTAATTGTTCACAGGTCTTTTTTATGTGTCTCACCTTGGACAGATGGTCTGGGGGTCCTGGCACAAAGGACAGTCCTTTACTGAGGACTCTTTCTTCTTCCTTTGTCAGGACCACTTCAGAGATCACTAACCGTATGGGCCTGGGAAGGGTTGGTTGGGGTACCTCCAGTTCTGATTCATGTTGTACCCATACCCTGGGGGTATGGGTAAAAATTTCTCCTATAATTGTTTTTATAATTATTATTATAGGGTTTTCTATAGGGTTTTCGTGGGCCTGTGTTTCTCTGATTGTTATTCCTGTAATTATTCTTATGTTTTCCATTGGTTCCCTGTTTATTTCCACCAACTTTTTCTATTTCCTTTGCTTTAGTGTTCTCTACTTTCGTCTCTGTATCAATTTTAGTGTTCTCAACTCTGTTCTCTGTATTTTTTTCTGTTTTTTCGAATTCTTGCGTGGTTTCTTATTTTTGGCACCCTTAACCTCAGTAGGCTTACCTGTTTCTAGCAAAGCTACCTTCTCTACCAGCATTTTCAGTGTCTTGGCCATGGAGGCCAGATCTGTTGGATCTGGAGGTTTCTCTGCAGGGGTTACCTCAGGTAGCAGTTCCTGGACTGTCTCCGGGACTAGCTGGGTTACCACTGGTTCAGGTTGCTGTTGGGGTGCTGTCTGCTCTGTGTCATCTACGTCAAGCACCTGCTGCCAGAGTTTGACTAGAGAGTCGAAAGTGTTCTCCTCCCTGTTCGTCTCTTGCTTACTGTTGGAAAACTCCTAGAGAAGAAACAGTGCTCCACTCCGCTCAAGAAGATCTTGGAGGGGAATGGGCTGGTTTCTTTCTTTTCATCTTTCAGGGACGGTGTGTCAATAGTTGGACCAGTGGACTGCAAGGATCTCTACAAGCCTGTCAACATACTCAACGACCCCATACAACCAGAGGGGGAAGGTATAACAACACAGGAATGGAGTGGGACCCGAGCAATCCTGAATGCTACTTTAAGGGTGTGTGGGCGACGGTAGCAGCACTGAAACTGGATGATGGAACACTGCAGGATCTCCCCTTCAGATGTGTGTTCGACAAGAACACACAGAAAGTAGGCAGGAACAGCAAGGATGTGAAGGCGATATAATCAGTCCATCACACTTGAAGTCGCAGATTTGAGGTTGTCAGTCCCTCAGCCTGGAGAAGTTCAGTTCCATAGTCAGGAACTATCTGAAGATCAAGCGACAGTGCGGAGACTTAAATACTGTCGGAAGGAGAGGTGCAGAGGGGCATTCTCACTTCTACTACTCTGCACCTTTCCCTCCGACAGTAATAAAGTCTCCGCTTCAAGGGTGATGGACTGATTACATCGTCTTCACATCTCTATTGTTCCTGCCTACTTTCTGTATTCGATTGAAGAAGCCTACTCTGTAGGCGAAACGTTTCGGAATAAAGTTGCCTAACTGTTGCCTATGTGTCTTACCTACCAATCTGTCGGTATTGTATACCATTTTGATATTTATCAGCCTCTATAAACTTTCAACGTCGTGTCATTATCCACATCTTGACGGTATCACCATACCATTTATCAGCCTCTATAAACTTTCAACGTCGTGTCATTATCCACATCTTGACGGTATCACCATACCATTTATCAGCCTCTATAAACTTTCACCGTCGTGTCATTATCCTCATCTTGACAGTATCACCATACCATTTATCAGCCTCTATAAACTTTCACCGTCGTGTCATTATCCTCATCTTGACAGTATCACCATACCATTTATCAGCCTCTATAAACTTTCACCGTCGTGTCATTATCCTCATCTTGACAGCATCATCATACCATTTATCAGCCTCTATGAACTTTCACCGTCGTGTCATTATCCTCATCTTGACAGTATCACCATACCATTTATCAGCCTCTATGAACTTTCACCGTCGTGTCATTATCCTCATCTTGACAGTATCACCATACCATTTATCAGCCTCTATAAACTTTCACCGTCGTGTCATTATCCACATCTTGACAGTATCACCATACCATTTATCAGCCTCTATAAACTTTCAACGTCGTGTCATTATCCACATCTTGACGGTATCACCATACCATTTATCAGCCTCTATAAACTTTCACCGTCGTGTCATTATCCACATCTTGACAGTATCACCATACCATTTATCAGCCTCTATAAACTTTCACCGTCGTGTCATTATCCACATCTTGACAGTATCACCATACCATTTATCAGCCTCTATAAACTTTCACCGTCGTGTCATTATCCTCATCTTGACAGTATCACCATACCATTTATCAGCCTCTATAAACTTTCACCGTCGTGTCATTATCCTCATCTTGACAGTATCACCATACCATTTATCAGCCTCTATAAACTTTCACCGTCGTGTCATTATCCTCATCTTGACAGTATCATCATACCATTTATCAGCCTCTATGAACTTTCACCGTCGTGTCATTATCCTCATCTTGACAGTATCACCATACCATTTATCAGCCTCTATGAACTTTCACCGTCGTGTCATTATCCTCATCTTGACAGTATCACCATACCATTTATCAGCCTCTATAAACTTTCACCGTCGTGTCATTATCCTCATCTTGACAGTATCACCATACCATTTATCAGCCTCTATAAACTTTCACCGTCGTGTCATTATCCACATCTTGACAGTATCACCATACCATTTATCAGCCTCTATAAACTTTCAACGTCGTGTCATTATCCACATCTTGACGGTATCACCATACCATTTATCAGCCTCTATAAACTTTCACCGTCGTGTCATTATCCACATCTTGACAGTATCACCATACCATTTATCAGCCTCTATAAACTTTCACCGTCGTGTCATTATCCTCATCTTGACAGTATCACCATACCATTTATCAGCCTCTATAAACTTTCAACGTCGTGTCATTATCCACATCTTGACAGTATCACCATACCATTTATCAGCCTCTATGAACTTTCAACGTCGTGTCATTATCCACATCTTGACAGTATCACCATACCATTTATCAGCCTCTATAAACTTTCAACGTCGTGTCATTATCCACATCTTGACAGTATCACCATACCATTTATCAGCCTCTATAAACTTTCACCGTCGTGTCATTATCCACATCTTGACAGTATCACCATACCATTTATCAGCCTCTATGAACTTTCACCGTCGTGTCATTATCCACATCTTGACGGTATCATCACTATACCATTTTATTTCTGGTCTGTTCTTCAAATGCAGCAACAGATATTTAAAAGTAAAGGAGCAATTGCAATATCTCACATTATTTTGCTCATTGATCTAAGTAGGCCAATTAAATTTGATCTATCAACGTTATATGCAGCTGTAGTAATTGAGAGAGACTTTATTGACTATGAACAGACTACATCTGATTACATGGTCTGAGACCATGAAGTGTCCAGAAATAGATTACTAAGGAAAAGTGTATATACCTCGCCTCGGGGAAAGAGGTCTAATGACTAGTAATTTAACGACACTGAAATAGATTGTAACTTTAATTTTCAAAGGGGGTGGACTAAAAGCTCCAGTGGTGGGTCATCAAGAAACACTTGTCCTGTTTCCTGACAAACCTTACTTAACCTAACTGTAATAGGCTAAGGGTTGAAGATCACGTAGAGAAAATGTCGGGGAGCAAAGAGCCATATTTGACGCGGGTGTTACTGTGTAGAAAGGTTGTTCGTGTGTTGGACTCAGGTTCAGGTTCAGCAGCTGAACCAGTATGGGAGCGTTTTTTTTATTATTGCAGTGTGAAAATACATTTACACTACTCACACCACCGAAGCCAGTACAGGCATAATGGTGGCCACTAATTCTATGGATTACTATAGGAACACTCAGAACACAATTCATGGATAAGCCAGAGCGGGTGTTGCCAGCGTGGAAAAAAAAGTGTAGAAAAGGAAGTGGAGAACATTTCGCCACGAGTGGCGAAACGTTTCCTTTAATAAACGTCGTGAACTGTACGAAAGTGTCCTTTTCCAGTTTGTCGATATCATCAGATAATTTACAATCAGTACTGCAGTGCCATGGCCCGGGACCACCGGACTCCACCTAATCGTGTCCTCAGACACCATCTTGCTGCCTGGCTGACATAATTAAACCCACTATGTGCCAGAAACGTAGTCAGAAAATATCGTATTATACTAACTACATTTACGTCTAGTTTTCCATCGTGTCGGCATTTTATACCATTTATCTGAACTCTCCATGTACCAGCACTACTTACAGTTATTATACAAATAGCTTATAAGACTGACAAGTAGACGAGTAAGGTACACATGAAACACTTGTGAATCATTATTCCTGAGACGTTTTCCCAGACAGTGGCTTCATCATACCAATACAAAGAATAATCCTAGAGACGAAAAAAGATATTTGATAAGAGATAGAGGTGTTCACATTCATTTCAATCCGTTAAACACGAAGACTTGTTTTACTACAACTAGTATTGAGTTAATGAAAAAATAATTAACACAAATAAAAGGAAGGATGGGTCTTAAGCTGGGATTGACCTGCTTATCTTGTAAATACCAGCAGTCAGTACCACTGCCTGGATACCACTGCCTGGATACCACTGCCTGGATACCACTGCCTGGATACCACTGCCTAGATACCACTACCTGGATACCACTGCCTGGATACCACTGCCTGGATACCACTGCCTGGATACCACTGCCTGGATACCACTGCCTGGATACCACTGCCTGGATACCACTGCCTGGATACCACTGCCTAGATACCACTACCTGGATACCACTACCTGGATACCACTGCCTGGATACCACTGCCTGGATAACACTGCCTGGATACCACTACCTGGATACCACTGCCTGGATACCACTGCCTGGATAACACTGCCTGGATACCACTACCTGGATACCACTGCCTGGATACCACTGCCTGGATACCACTGCCTAGATACCACTACCTGGATACCACTGCCTGGATACCACTACCTGGATACCACTACCTGGATACCACTGCCTGGATACCACTGCCTAGATACCACTACCTGGATACCACTGCCTGGATACCACTGCCTGGATACCACTGCCTGGATACCACTACCTGGATACCACTACCTGGATACCATTACCTGGATACCACTGCCTGGATACCACTGCCTGGATACCACTACCTGGATACCACTACCTGGATACCACTACCTGGATACCACTGCCTGGATACCACTGCCTGGATACCACTGCCTGGATACCACTACCTGGATACCACTGCCTGGATACCACTGCCTAGATACCACTACCTGGATACCACTGCCTGCATACCACTGCCTGCATACCACTGCCTGGATACCACTACCTGGATACCACTACCTGGATACCACTGCATGGATACCACTACCTGGATACCACTACCTGGATACCACTGCATGGATACCACTACCTGGATACCACTACCTGGATACCACTGCATGGATACCACTACCTGGATACCACTACCTGGATACCACTGCCTGGATACCACTGCCTGGATACCACTGCCTGGATACCACTGCCTGGATAACACTGCCTGGATACCACTGCCTGGATACCACTGCCTGGATACCACTGCCTGGATACCACTGCCTGGATACCACTGCCTGGATACCACTACCTGGATACCACTGTCTGGACACCACTGCCTGGATACCACTGCCTGGATACCACTGCCTGGATACCACTACCTGGATACCACTACCTGGATACCACTGCATGGATACCACTACCTGCCTGGATACCACTGCCTGGATACCACTGCCTGAACACCACTGCCTGGATACCACTACCTGGATACCAATGCCTGGATACCACTGCCTGGATACCATTGCCTGGATACCACTGCCTGGATACCACTGCCTGGATACCACTACCTGGATACCACTACCTGGATACCACTGCCTGGATACCACTGCCTGGATACCACTACCTGGACACCACTGCCTGGATATCACTGCCTGGATACCACTGCCTGGATACGACTCCCTGGATACCACTGCCTGGATACCACTGCCTGGATACCACTGCCTGGATACCACTGTCTGGATACCTCTGCCTGGATACCACTACCTGGATACCACTGCCTGGATACCACTGACTGGATACCACTGCCTGGATACCACTGAATGGATACCACTGCCTGGATACCACTGACAGGATACCACTGCCTGGATACCACTACCTGGATACCAATACCTGGATACCACTACCTGGATACCACTCCCTGGATACCACTGCCTGGATACCATTGCCTGGATACCACTGCCTGTATACCACTACCTGGATACCACTACCTGGATACCACTGCCTGGATACCACTGGCTGGATACCACTGCCTAGATACCACTGCCTGCATACCACTACCTGGATACCACTACCTGGATACCATAACCTGGATACCACTGCATGGATACCACTGCCTGAATACCACTGCCAGGATACCACTACCTGGATACCACTGCCTGGATACCACAACCTGGATACCACTGCCTGGATACCACTGCCTGGATACCACTGCCTGGATACCACTACCTGGATTCCACTACCTGGATACCACTACCTGGATACCACTACCTGGATACCACTGCCTGGATACCACTGCATGGATACCACTGCCTGGATACCACTACCTGGATACCACTACCTGGATACCACTACCTAGATACCACTACCTGGTTACCACTACCTGAAAACCACTGCCTGGATACCACTGCCTGGATATCACTGCCTGGATACCACTACCTGGATACCACTACCTGGATACCACTACCTGGATACCACTGCCTGGATACCACTGCCTGAATACCACTGCCTGGATACCACTGCCTGGATACCACTACCTGGATACCACTGCCTGGATACCACTGCCTGGATACCACTGCCTGGATTCCACTACCTGGATACCACTACATGGATACCACTACCTGGATACCACTGCCTGGATACCACTGCACGGATACCACTGCCTGGATACCACTACCTGGATACCATTACCTGGATACAACTACCTAGATACCACTACCTGGATACCACTACCTGAATACCACTGCCTGGATACCACTGCCTGGATATCACTGCCTGGATACCACTACCTGGATACCACTACCTGGATACCACTACCTGGATTCCACTACCTGGATACCACTCTACCTCTAATACCACTACCTGGATACCACTACCTGGATACCACTGCCTGGATACCACAACCTGGATACCACTACCTGGATACCACTGCCTGGGTACCACTGCCTGGATACCACTGCCTGGATACCACTACCTGGATACCACTATCGGGATACCACTGCCTTGATACCACTGCCTGGATACCACTACCTGGATACCACTACCTGGATACCACTACCTGGATACCACTACCTGGATACCACTGCCTGGATACCACTACCTGGATACCACTACCTGGATACCACTGCCTGGATACCACTACCTGGATACCACTACCTGGATACAACTACCTGGATACCTCTACCTGGATAACATTGCCTGGATACCACTACCTGGATACCACTACCTGGATACCACTACCTGGATACCACTGCCTGGATACCACTACCTGGATACCACTACCTGGATACCACTACCTGGAAACCACTCTACCTCTAATACCACTACATGCATACCACTACCTGGATACCACTGCCTTGATACCACTGCCTGGAAACCACTGCCTGGATACCACTACCTGAATACCACTGCTTGGATACCACTACCTGGATACCACTACCTGGATACCACTGCCTGGATACAACTGCCTGGATACCACTGCCTGGATACCACTACCTGGATACCACTATCTGGATACCACTGCCTGGATACCACTGCATGGATACCACTGCCTGGATACCACTACCTGGATATCACTACCTGGTTACCACTACCTGGATACCACTACCTGGATACCACTACCTGGATACCACTGCCTGGATACCACTGCCTGGATATCACTGCCTGGATACCACTACCTGGATATCACTACCTGGATAACACTACCTGGATACCACTACCTGGATACCACTCTACCTCTAATACCACTACTTGGATACCACTACCTGGATACCACTGCCTGGATACCACTGCGTGGATACCACTACCTGGATATCACTACCTGGATACCACTACCTGGATACCACTGCCTGGACACCACTGCCTGGATACCATTACCTGGATACCACCACCTGGATACCACTACCTGGAAACCACTACCTGGATACCACTGCCTGGATACCACTGCCTGGATACCACTACCTGGATACCACTGCCTGGATACCACTACCTGGTTACCACTGCCTGGATACCACTACCTGGATACCACTACCTGGATACCACTGCCTGGATACCACTACCTGGATACGACTACCTGGATACCACTACCTGGATACCACTACCTGGATACCACTCTACGCCTAATACCACTACCTGGATACCACTACCTGGATACCACTCTACCTCTAATACCACTACCTGGATACCACTCTACCTTTAATACCACTACCTGGATACCACTACCTGGATACCACTGCCTGGATACCACTACCTGGATACCACTACATGGATACCACTAACTGGATACCACTACCTGGATACCACTACCTGGATACCACTCTACCTCTAATACCACTACCTGGATACCACTAACTGGATACCACTGCCTGGATACCACTACCTGGATACCACTACCTGGATACCACTACCTGGATACCACTAACTGGATACCACTGCCTGGATACCATTACCTGGATACCACTCTACCTCTAATACCACTACCTGGATACCACTACCTGGATACCACTACCTTGATACCACTCTACCTCTAATACCACTACATGGATACCACAACTTGGATACCACTGCCTGGATACCACTGCCTGGATACCACTACCTGGATACCACTGCATGGATACCACTGCATGGATACCACTACCTGGATACCACTGCCTTGATACCACTACCAGGATACCACTAACTGGATACCACTGCCTGGATACCACTACCTGGATACCACTACCTGGATACCACTACCTTGATACCATTACCTGGATACCACTGCTTGGATACCACTACCTGGATACCACTACCTGGATACCACTACCTGGATACCACTGCCTGGATACCACTACCTGGATACCACTACCTGGATACCACTACCTGGATACCACAACCTGGATACCACTCTACGTCTAATACCACTACCTGGATACCACTACCTGGATACCACTCTACCTCTAATACCACTACCTGGATACCACTCTACCTCTAATACCACTACCTGGATACCACTACCTGGATACCACTGCCTGGATACCACTACCTGGATACAACTACCTGGATACCACTACCTGGATAACATTGCCTGGATACCACTACCTGGATACCACTACCTGGATACCACTACCTGGATACCACTGCCTGGATACCACTACCTGGATACCACTACCTGGATAACACTACCTGGATACCACTACCTGGAAACCACTCTACTTCTAATACCACTACATGCATACCACTACCTGGATACCACTACCTGGATACCACTGCCTGGATATCACTGCCTGGATACCACTGCCTGGATACCACTACCTGGATACCACTGCCTGGATACCACTGCGTGGATACCACTGCCTGGATACCACTACCTGGATATCACTACCTGGATACCACTACCTGGATACCACTACCTGGATACCAGTACCTGGATACCACTGCCTGGATACCACTGCCTGGATACCACTTCCTGGATATCACTTCCTGGATAACACTACCTGGATACCACTACCTGGATACCACTCTACCTCTAATACCACTACCTGGATACCACTACCTGGATACCACTGCCTGGATACCACTGCCTGGATACCACTACCTGGATACCACTGCCTGGATACCACTGCCTGGATACCATTACCTGGATACCACTACCTGGATACCACTACCTGGATACCACTACCTGGATACCACTACCTGGATACCACTGCCAGGATACCACTGCCTGGATACCACTACTTGGGTACCACTGCATGGATACCACTACCTGGATACCACTGCCTGGACACCACTATCTGGATACCACTACCTGGATACCACTGCCTGGATACCACTACCTGGATACCACTACCTGGATACCACTACCTGGATATCACTACCTGGATACCACTACCTCGATACCACTACCTGGATACCACTGCCTGGATACCACTACCTGGATACCACTACCTGGATACCACTCTACGTCTAATACCACTACCTTGATACCACTACCTGGATACCACTACCTGGATACCACTCTACCTCTAATACCACTACCTGGATACCACTCTACCTCTAATACTACTACCTGGATACCACTACCTGGATACCACTGCCTGGATACCACTACCTGGACACCACTACCTGGATACCACTACCTGGATACCACTGCCTGGATACCACTACCTGGATGCCACTACCTGGATACCACTACCTGGATAACATTACCAGGAAACCACTCTACCTCTAATACCACTACATGCATACCACTACCTGGATACCACTACCTGGATACCACTGCCTTGATACCACTGCCTGGAAACCACTGCCTGGATACCACTACCTGGATACCACTGCTTGGATACCACTACCTGGATACCACTACCTGGATACCACTGCCTGGATACAACTGCCTGGATACCACTGCCTGGATACCACTACCTGGACACCACTACCTGGATACCACTACCTGGACACCACTATCTGGATACCACTGCCTGGATACCACTGCCTGGATATCACTGCCTGGATACCACTACCTGGATATCACTACCTGGATAACACTACCTGGGTACCACTACCTGGATACCACTCTACCTCTAATACCACTACCTGGATACCACTACCTGGATACCACTCTACGTCTAATACCACTACCTGGATACCACTACCTGGATACAACTACCTGGATACCACTGCCTGGATACCACTGCCTGGATACCACTACCTGGATACCACTACCTGGATACCACTACCTGGATACCACTGCCTGGATACCACTGCCTGTATACCATTACCTGGATACCACCACCTGGATACCACTACCTGGAAACCACTACCTGGATACCACTGCCTGGATACCACTGCCTGGATACCACTACCTGGATACCACTGCCTGGATACCACTACCTGGATACCACTCTACGTCTAATACCACTACCTGGATACCACTACCTGGATACCACCACCTGGATACCACTACCTGGATACCACTACCTGGATACCACTCTACCTCTAATACCACTACCTGGATACCACTCTACCTCTAATACCACTACCTGGATACCACTACCTGGATACCACTGCCTGGATACCACTACCTGGATACCACTACCTGGATACCACTAACTGGATACCACTACCTGGATACCACTACCTGGATACCACTCTACCTCTAATACCACTACCTGGATACCACTACCTGGATACCACTGCCTGGATACCACTACCTGGATACCACTGGAGGACAGGAGGGTCAGGGGAGACATGATAACAACATATAAAATACTGCGCGGAATAGACAAGGTGGACAAAGACGGGATGTTCCAGAGAAGGGACACAGACACAAGAGGTCACAATTGGAAGTTGAAGACTCAGATGAATCAAAGGGATGTTAGGAAGTATTTCTTCAGTCATAGAGTAGTCAGGCCGTGGAATAGCCTAGAAAGTGACGTAGTGGAGGCGGGAACCATGAATAGTTTTAAGGCGAGGAATGATAAAGCTCATGGGGCAGGGAGAGAGAGGACCTAGTAGCAATCAGAGAAGAGGCAGGGCCAGGAGCTATGACTCGACCCCTGGAACCACAAATAGGTGAGCACAAATAGGTGAGTACACACACACACACACACACACACACACACAAAGGGGAGAAAAAAGTGATTGAAAGCATCATGAAAGCAATAGATGACATGACCCAGCTGGCAAATTTTTGGAGAATAGGGGGTTTGCAAGAAGAAGAATCTGGCCAGTCAAAGTGATTTTCATGGCAGAATCGACTCGAAACAGGATCCTGCAGGAAAAAGCAAGACTAAGGGACATGCCCATGCACCAGAAGGTGTATCTCGACTTGATAGAACACGAGAAGAAAGGCAGAAACTGAGAGGGTACAAAGTCGAAAGGAGGAGAGAGAGGTGAAGATGAAGATGGAAAGGAGAACCCAGACTCAGGAGGAAGATCAAACACAACCTCCCTGTCAACCACCTACAGAAGGCTCCCAACGAGGACAACCCCAATGCAACCAAACATTCTAACCCAAAACATACATGCTGTACCCAGTGCCCCCACCCACCTCATTAGAAATTCCACCCTCACAGCAATCACCCATAGTTCATCAGGTCTCCCACTTCCCCACCCCCAAAGTACCTCCCAGACCACAGTTTTGGAAAAGTTAAAGGTTTTGTAAACAAACGCAGATGGAATAACTAATAAATGCAAGGAGTGGCATGAAAGAATCAAGGAGACATCCTCAGATATAATACCACTCACAGAAATGAAACTGACCAGGATGATAAAAGATGCAATCTTTCCACCCGGATATCAAATCCTCAGGAAAGATAGAGGGAGCAGAGGGGGAGGAGGAGTTGCAATGCTCATTAAAAACTGGTGGGGACTTGAGGAAATGGAAGGAATGTGTGAAAAGGACTACTTAGTAGGAACAATCCAGTCTGAGGGCCATAAGGTGGTAATTGCAGTAATGTACAACCCACCACAGAACTGCAGAAGGCGAAGAGAAGAACATGAGGAGAGCAATGGTTGGCATACTAGCCGAAGTGCCCAGAAGAGCTCACATGGGGTAGCAAAGTTACTAGTTATTAGTGATTTCAATCACAAGGAGACTGACTGGGAAAACCTGGAGCCCCATTTGGCTCCAGGAACTTCCTGCACGACATTCAGTGGGAAAGAAAATTGGCAGGAAAATCAGTAAAAGAAATGATGGTATATGTGATAAAATGCAAGGAAGCAGAGGAGAGGTTTGTTCCAAAACTCGTGCTTCACACCCATATAATTGTGTTGGTACCACTATACACTCATACATTCCCTTCTTTGCCTCCATGGATAACGTTTTTTTGTCTCCACAGATATTTCAGCCCACCACTCGCCTTTTTTTCTTCATCAATTCTATGGTTAACCTCATCCTTCATAAGCCCATCTGCTTACAAGCAAACTTCCAAATACCTGAAAACATTTACTTCTTCCATACTCCCTCCCTCCAATGTGATATCCATTTTTTCTTAATCTAAATCATTTGATACCCCAGTCACCTTACTCTTATCTATGTTCACTGTCAACTTTCTACCTTTACACACCCAAACTCATCCACTAACCTTTGCAAATTTTCTTTAGACTCCACCAGAAGCACAATATCACCAGCATAAAGTAACTGTCAACTCCCATTTTGAATTTGATTCCTCATAATTTAATCACCCCTTTCCCAAACACCCTAGCATTTACTCCTTTTACAACCCCATCTATAAATATGTTAAATAACCATGGTGACATTACACATCCCTGTCTAAGACCTATTTTTACTGGGAAGTAGTCTCCCTCTCTCCTACACACCCTAACCTGAGCTTCACTATCCTCATAAAAACTCTTTACAGCATTTGGTAACTTATAACTTGTTCCACACACTTGCAACATCTGCCACATTTCTCCCCTATCCACTTTATCATATGCCTTTTCAAAATCCATAAATGCTCTGAAAGCTTCCCTACCTTTATCCAAATACTGGAATTGTTATGTGTGGTTATATTATTATTAATATCAAAACTAAGTGCTAAACTCGTACAGGTGGTTATAGCTGTGTACAGAATAGCAATATGACCCTTTATAATTTTCATTCTGAAGGACGGGTGTTAATGTTGCAGTTTTATAACTGTAGTGTAAGCGCACCTCTGGCAAGACAGTGATGGAGTGAATGATGATGAAAGTTTTCCTTCGTCAGGCCACCCTGCCTTGGTGGGAAATGGCCGATGTGTTAATAAAATTAAAAATAATTTTCATGTATTTTTCTCCAATCTAGAGAACATTGTAGCTGATCTCCAGCAGTTTCAGTTTGTTAACTGCTTGACTGATTCCTTCATTTACATTTGTTAATGTGTATATACACAAAGACCACACATATTTATTTGAACTTAAGTGTATACGTGTATTTTGACTTGCATATTTGTTAATCTATACAAAAACGCTGTGAGAAAATCTAAATCTCATTTTAATCTTTAATTAGGAAATATATATTTGAATATCAATTTGACTCAATTCAATACAGTGACAAAAAACTGAAATCAAAGAAACAAAAATACTAGAAGGTAGTTAAGTTTGATCTGTTAACATCATGATCTGTGGGGGTCATAAAGCACTAGCAAAATGGCATGGAATCATGTTTTATCCAAGGAATTGGGAGGTACTGTAGCTCCTGTTCCATGGATAAAGTGAAAGAAGGTACCCTAATAGTTACTTCAGATTACTTATAGCTGTCATAGCATTAAACCCATTGTTAACACAGTGCTGCCTGTAAACTAACTGAAGATAGTTCACAAGGTCAATGTTTAGCTCAGAATTAATGTTTGTGTTGAGTGTTCTGTATATGAGCAGCAGTATGTGTGGATACTTTGCAAAGTAGATTCAATTATGTGAACAGAGGAGGTGTGTTCTCTGCAATCAGATTGACTGACAGTTCTAATATGAAATTCTTGTTGGGTTATGAGTGGCATTAGACCTGCTGTTGCAACTCCCATGTAGGTTTACCTTATTTAAAGACAGGGCAGATTAATGAGAATACAGTACTGTACTCAGTAAGAAGTGTTGGTCAATATGTCAGTTTAAATGTATGGAAAATATAATTCTGATACTGACCTGTTTCACTTAAGCTTCAAATTCATAAAGCATCCTTTAAAATCTCCACACTAACATCGCACACCATAACAATCTTTCAGAGGGTGTCATGACAACTCTAGAAAGTGTTAAGACAACAAGAACCCAGGATAACATGGATTTAACATGACAATAGCTCTCTTCTGTCTGTATGACTAGTGAATGATCCAAGACAGTCTGAAACATCGTCATAAGCTCTTTCTCTCTCCTATGTGCAGGGTTATTTGTGTATAATTTCTTAATTGTTATTACAGAATTAGGAACCTTGCCTGTCATGTTAGATATAAACTCTAATTAAGATAGGTGTACCTGCAATAGAATATTTAACTAAGATGCTAGTTTAGTTTAATATATTTATTATGCATCCCATACCTATCCTGAGGGTTGTAGTCAAAAGATTACAGAGGTACATAATGGGTCTAGGGTTTTGACAACTAAACTACTTACAGTGGTAATGAACTATTTACATGTTTCTATCTAGTTACAATTGTAATAAGTTATTTATGCAGACAAGAATTAAGTCACACACAAATACAGTGGAACTCTGGTTTTCAAATGCTCCAGTTATCGGATGTTTTGGTTTCAGGGCCATTTTTTGTGTGAAATTTTGTTCTGGATATCAGACCTTGATCCAGTAATCGGATGTATTATACTCATCCGCCTGCCGGGGGACACCACCACTATGCATCTCAGTCTGCCTCTGTCACTGGTCAAGTGAGCATTACTTCGCGCATTCCAAAACATTTCGTAATAATCCCTTGTTTTTGGTGCTTGTTTATTAATTGTGACTGCAAAATAAGCAACTATGGGCCCAAAGAAAGCTCCTAGTGCCAGTCAGCCCTTTGGTAAAGGGCTGAGAGAGAGGGGAGAATGTGCCTTCTTCAGTGATTCTATGATATGTACTATACTAAAGCAGCAGGAGTCAACAAAGGCTATAGTGCCAACCAGTGATAAAGTGTAGCATTAACAGTGTAGCAAGTAAGTTAAGCAATTAAGCAATAGAAAAATGACAACATGAAACTCACTCCTCGATTGTTGTTTGAGGTATACAGGGTCACTGACAACACCACTGCCACCACCAACACTAAATGTATGGCTTATGCTATCAGTGGCCCTTATAAACCCAACAACACCACCACCACCACTCCATATACGTAATGGCACATTTTATTCATTCTAGAGTGTATATCAGGTTTCTATGATATTAATATTGCTTATGTCATATTAAATCAATTATGATAGATAAATAAGCCATAGAGTTGATATTAGTGTCATATTGAAAGAGTACTTTGTCCTGCCTCCAAACAAACTCGCCGCCTCCGCCACCACTAGCCACATACATAATGACATATTTTATTCATTCTAGAGTGCATTTCAGGTTTCTATCTTATTTATATTATTTATTATGTCATATTAGATCAATTGTGATAGATAAATAATCCATAGAGTTGACGTTAGTGTCATATTCTTTAAAAAATTAAATTTTTGTGAATATTTTTGGGAGTCTGGAAAGGATTAATTGTATTTACATTATTTCTTATGGGAAATACTGATTCAGTTTTCGCACGTTTCAGTTTTAGAATGACCTTCTGGAACGGATTAAGTTTGAAAACTGGGGTTCCACTGTACACACAAAAAATTAAGTGGTAATGCATCATTTTACAGTGGGCAAAGTCAGGGTATTTTTCCAGAATGGCTGGATAAAATACTTTGACATTTCTTGAACATTTCTGAGCAAGTTATCTCTTACCTAACTAATTTTACAGCATTCCAGTACATGACAACACAAGGTGTGACAACTCTCCATCTGGCAAAGTTCACATTTTGTTTGGTCTACATCTAGTGATTTAACCTCCCATTGGTAACCATAATTATAAATTTGAGTAGCTTTAACTGTAGACAGATTACTGGAGGGAGTAACATATTCATGGTAGGTAATATGGTATTCTACATTGTTAAGATTTTGTGAATTAATTCTTTAAAACTGATATAATAGTTTGGTCTGTGCCAGATCAGCAATGGTTCATGACAGACCATAATGTTGTCCAGTTTAACTTTCTAGACAAACTTTAGAACAAATCATAAGTTTCAAAATTAGGTCCTTGATACACTGAATATTTGCCATACTTATTATATGAAGACTACATACATCACTGAGGGCCCATGATTGATTCCCAGCATGGGTGAAATGTTGGGTACATTTCCTTACAAATGCTGTCTTTGTTCACTAGCAGTAAGTAGGTGCCTGGGTGTTAACAAACTGTTGTGGGTCACATCATGGGGGTCATGATTAACCTAAGTTGCCCAAAATGCTCTGCATAACCAGGGGTTTTATATGTAGTATGCCAATGATGTCAGTTTGGGCTGTATCAGTTGTATCATAAAGATTTGTCTCTTTGTAAAGGTTACAATGTACTTATAGGAAAAAGGATTATTATTATTATTCTCTTTGTTATTATTATTTATTAATGCTTTTGCACAAACATTAAATCTATGCTAAATTTCAGTTTTGCTAGTCAACTGAAAACAAGAATAGCTTTTAATTCTGGTTACATCTGAGTTATGAACTGAGGACATTCCAGTCAAACTGATTATTAGCAGAGTGGGTTGCAGGTAAGAATGGCGGCTTCTGCAATGACCAGCGGCCCTTGGTGTCTTGAGCAGCAAAAGCAACTGAGCAGTAGGGAATCTGTTGGGAGGATAAAGTGAAGTGGTAAAACAATTATTGGAAGTTAAAAAGGGTAAATATTACTGGTTACAAAAAAGTGTTAGCTTGTTAATGTTAGTTACAAATGAGAATACTTACCTGCTTTTAATATGATAAGCTCTTTACCAGAGATAAAACAAGAACAGGGAGACAGGGTTGGTAAGTGGAAGAAGATAAACTATAAAACAGTGGGATGTAAACTCTACTCACTGCAAAGACAGTGATAGTGTGAATAATGGTGAAAGTGTTTCTTTCTTTTGGGTTACACTGCCTCAGTGGGAGATGACCAGTGTGTTAAAAAAAAAAATTAAAGTGTTATAAATCCAATGTACATAAGCAATAAGTGAGGTAATGATGGATTACAGAGGAGTACTGAGTGAATAATGTTGTTGAGGTACAGAGTAATGACTTTTTGAAAGGATACCCACCTTATTAGAAATTTCCATAGATATACAGTGGTCCCTCATTTTTCGTAATTAATCCGTCCCAGAGAGTGTGACTATTATCAAAATTGACGATTTGCGAAACCATTTTCCCCATAAGAAATAATGTAAATACAATCAATCCATTCCAGACACCAAGAAGTATCAACAAAAAAAAATTTTTTTACCTTAAAGATAGATTTACATGCACAAAAGAATGAACATTCAACATGACAGTTACCTTTAATGAAGGCTGTTGTTGATGGATGGAAGACAAGGAGGGGAGAGGGAAGAGAGGTTATTGTTTGGAAGGAGAATCCCATTCCATAAGGACTCTAGGTACCAAGTGCTTATCAAGGGTCACTTCCCTAGCTTAAATATAGATTTACATGCAGAAAAGAATGACAAATAAATGTAAAGCACTAATAAAGTGTATAAATAAACATTTAACATCACACTTACCTTTATTGAAGATTCTTGTTGGTATATGGCAGAGGGAGGGGAGGCGAGCTTATTGTTGGGCGAGGTAACCACTTGCACTAAACGAGCGAGACATGACAATAAAGGATGGCCAGCATGGCCGGGCATGTGGCAGGTTAGCTGTGGGATTTTCAAGGTTAACTCCTGCATTGTTTCAACGTAAATAATGGAAGTGTTGTGCAGTCTGTGAAGGTTGATGAGAGGTGGTAGTGGAGACTGCCCTGGACCCACTGTGCCTGGGTGCCAGCTACAAATATACAAAACTCGAAAGGCCTCCATAAACACATCTGCCTGCAGCACAGGCACCATGCTTACAGTCAACTTAAAAATGAATATGTGTTGATGCATGGAATAATTAGAGGCATACGGTGTGGGAAGCAATGTGGTGTTGAGAGTATTAACCCTTTCAGGGTCAAGAGGCCCTCTCCTAAACTTGTTCTCAGGGTCGAAAATTTTTCGGAAAAAAAAAAAAAATTATCTTATGAAAAGATAGAGAATCTTTTCCCGATCATAATGACACCAAAAGTATGAAATTTGATGGAAAACTTATGGAATTATGCTCTCACGAAGTTAGTCTCGACGATGTTTACGCATCGGCGATTTCGCCCATTTTGAGCCCTATTTTCGGCCAATTCCTATGTACCAGTTGACAAAAATCATAACTATTTCGCTAGAACTCCATTTTTTCTATCAAATGAGTACAAGAAACCACCCATTTACCAATTTCAACTATCCAATAAAGTGGTCAGAAATTAGCAATTTTGCCAATTTCACACAAATTTCAAAAGATGCCAATTTCCAAATAGGGTCCAGAATAAACAAGACAGACATTCCTGGCACTAAAATAACATTTCCTCTGTTCATTAGTCACGTCCCCAGGCCCCTCTTACATTTCTTTTGCTTTCCACTTTGAATTTTTATTCTCACAAAAAATAGAAGATTTACTGTTATGCAGACTACTGCATTAGTGTAGAAATGGTATAAATAATATCAGCGCACTTGTGAAAGAATATTAGACTCACCAGTTGACGTGTATTGGACGCGTGGCATGATTTGTTTACTTTTGAACTTTGGCAAAAATCGAACATTTCTGCTACTTTGAGCTCAATTTCAAGGTACTTTTCATTGTGAAACCAATCAAAATCATCTCAATTTCTGTAATATGTCTTCCATTCTATAAAATGAGACCAGGAAAACTAGAATACAACCATAAATACCATACGAAAATACAGTGCAAAGTCGCTGTTTTAAACCAAAAACAATGTCAAAGTTTTTTTTTTTCTCATTACGCACTGTGTGCTGCAGGATTTTTTTTATACTGTGCACACTGACCACATAGACCCATTCTTTCGTATGTAGGCCTACCAGCTTTCTCTCGCTAGATTTGAAGGCTTTAGAATTTAGGCATACTAGTACGTCAATAAGCCTGATGCATAAGCCGTACTAATACGTCGGAAACCCTGAAAGGGTTAATTGTGATAGATAAATAAGCCATGGAATATAGTTCTATAAAATGTATTTTTTGTTTATATATACTTCTGGATGTCTGAAACGGATTAATAGCATTTACATTATATCTCATGGGGAAATGGTTTCAATTTTAGTCAATTTCACATTCTGTCAGGCTCTCTGGAACGAATTAAAGATGAAAAAGGAGGGTCCACTGTAATTTGTTTTATGTGTCATTTTTATATAATTTCTTACCTGCCACATTTGATCTTTTATATTAATGTAATATTAATGGTAAGATAACAAAAGGACCCCAGTGGAAATAAGCCACTCTTGACTTTTTTGGGTTATCCTAGGTTCTCTACAAATATGCTGCTATGTATGATAATCTATATAACTGTATTTGTGTATACATTAGGGCCCCACTTTTCGGCGTTTCGCCTTATGGCGTTCCGCTAATATAGCGATCTCAAATTATGACCAAAACTTTCTATACAGCAAGTGGTCTTTCAAATATGGCGCAGACAGTGGACCCTCGATGGTAATAATATGTCTCTGGGCCACATTAAATATCGTGTAGCTATGTAGGTAGGTGTAGGTATGTACCCCAGGTGGATTACATACCTACATTATTATTATAACTGATACTTGTTGTGTACCTTTACCTAAGTAAACTTATACATTGTGCTGGCATGCATGTACACATAAAAAATCACTAAAAGTGTCTTATAAGTCTTGAAGATGCGATATTATGATAATAATAACACAATAATAATCACTAAGGAACATTAAATATCATATAAAACGTTAATACAGTGGACCCTCGACCAATGATGGCATCGTCTAACATTAAATCCGACTAGCGATACATTTTAACGCAAAAATTTTGCCTCGACTAGCGCTAAAAAACTCGACCAACGCAATTCGTTCGAGACGCGTCCACTTGTGCGGCCTGAGCCACCTCACTTGTTCCGTGGGTGCCAGTGTTTACAAGCCAGCCAGTGCGGTCGCATCCAAGCATACAATCGGAACATTTCACATTATCACAGCGTTTTTAGTGATTGCACCTGCAAAATAAGTCACCATGGGCCCCAAGAAAGCTTCTAGTGCCAACCCTACAGCAAAAAGGGTGAGAATTACTATGGATATGAAGAAAGAGATCATTGCTAAGTATGAAAGTGGAGTGCGTGTCTCCGAGCTGGCCAGGTTGTACACAAAACCCCAATCAACCATCGCTACTATTGTGGCCAAGAAAACGGCAATCAAGGAAGCTGTTCTTGCCAAAGGTGCAACTTTGTTTTCGAAACAGAGATCGCAAGTGATAGAAGATGTTGAGAGACTGTTATTGGTGTGGATAAACGAAAAACAGATAGCAGGAGATAGCATCTCTCAAGCGATCATATGTGAAAAGGCTAGGAAGTTGCATGAGGATTTAATTAGAAAAATGCCTGCAACTAGTGGTGATGTGAGTGAATTTAAGGCCAGCAAAGGTTGGTTTGAGAGATTTAAGAATCGTAGTGGCATACATAGTGTGATAAGGCATGGTGAGGCTGCCAGTTCGGACCAAAAAGCGGCTGAAAAATATGTGCAGGAATTCAAGGAGTACATAGACAGTGAAGGACTGAAACCTGAACAAGTGTTTAATTGTGACGAAACAGGCCTGTTTTGGAAGAAAATGCCAAGCAGGACCTACATTACTCAGGAGGAAAAGGCACTCCCAGGACATAAGCCTATGAAAGACAGGCTTACTCTGTTGATGTGTGCTAATGCTAGTGGTGATTGCAAAGTGAAGCCTTTATTGGTGTATCACTCTGAAACTCCCAGAGTGTTCAGGAAAAACAATGTCCTCAAGGCTAATTTGTGTGTGCTGTGGAGGGCAAACAGTAAGGCATGGGTCACTAGGGACTTTTTCTATGACTGGTTACACCATGCATTTGCCCCCACTGTGAAAAATTACCTAATTGAAAATAAATTGGACCTTAAGTGCCTCCTGGTATTAGACAATGCTCAGATGTGGCAGAGCGACTTTCTGGGGACATGAGCTTTATTAAGGTCAAGTTTTTGCCTCCTAATACCACTCCTCTCCTGCAGCCCATGGACCAGCAGGTCATTGCAAACTTCAAAAAACTGTACACAAAAGCTCTGTTTGAAAGGTGCTTTGTAGTGACTCAGAAACTCAATTGACTCTAAGAGAGTTTTGGAGAGATCACTTTAGCATCCTCAATTGTGTAAACCTTATAGGTAAGGCTTGGGAAAGAGTGACTAAGAGGACCTTGAACTCTGCTTGGAGGAATTGTGGTAGAATGTGTAGAAGAGAGGGATTTTGAAGGGTTTGGGGCTAAACCTGAGAAGCCTATAACAGTTGTGGATTCTATTGTGGCACTGGGAAAGTCCTTGGGGTTGGAGGTTAGTGGGGAGGATGTTTAAGAGTTGGTGGAGGAGGACAACAAAGACCTAACCACTGATGAGCTGCAAGATCATCTTCAACAGCAAGAGGCCGCACCTGAAGAAACAGCTTCAGAGGAGGGGAGAGAGAAATTGAAGAAGTTGCCTACTTCAAAGATTAAGGAAATGTGTGCAATGTGGCTTAAAGTGCAAACCTTTTTTGATGAAAATCACCCTCACACAGCTATTGCAAGCCGTGCTGGTGACTATTACACTAACAATGTTGTGAAACACTTTAGGAAAGTCATAAAGGAACGGGAGGTACAGGCCTCTATGGACAGATATGTTGTGCGACAGAGGTCCATTGACTCTCAAGCTGGTCCTAGTGGCATTAAAAGAAGAAGGGAAGTAACCCCAGAAAAGGACGTGCTACCTCATACAGTGGACCCCCAGTTTGCGATATTAATCCGTTCCTGGGAGCTCATCGTAAACCAAAATTATCGGAAAGCGAATCAATTTTCCCCATAAGAAATAATGGAAATCAAATTAACCCGTGCAAGACACTCAAAAGTATGAAAAAAAAAAAAAAACTTTTACCACATGAAATATTAAGTTTAATGCACACAAACTGAAGAAGACATGCACAGTTTGTAGTATGTACTCTACTAACAATAGAATACATGACACTTGCCTTTAATGAAGATCTGGTGATGATTAATGGGATGGGAGGAGGGAAGAGTGTCGAACCTATTGTTTAGAAGGGGAATCCCCTTCCAGTAGGACTTGAGGTAGCAAGTCCTTTTCCGGGGTTACTTCCCTTCTTCTTTTAATGCCACTAGGACCAGCTTGAGAGTCACTGGACTTCTGTCGCACAACATATCTGTCCATAGAGGCCTGTACCTCTCGTTCCTTTATGACTTTCCTAAAGTGGTTCACAACATTGTCATTGTACAGGTTGCCAACACGGCTTGCAGTAGCTGTGTCAGGGTGATTTTCATCAAAAAAGGTTTGCACTTCAAGCCACTTTGCACACATTTCCTTAATCTTTGAAGTAGGCAACTTCTTCAATTTCTCTATCCCCTCCTCCGAAGCAGTTTCCTCAGGTCTGGCCTCTTGCTGTTGAAGATGATCTAGCAGCTCATCAGTGGTTAGTTCGTCATTGTCCTCCTCCACCAACTCTTCCACATCCTCCCCACTAACCTCCAACCCCAAGGACTTCCCCAATGCCACAATGGATTCCTCAACTGGCATAGGATTCCCAGGGTTAGCCTCAAACCCTTCAAAATCCCTTTTGTCTACACATTCTGGCCACAGTTTTTTCCAAGCAGAGTTCAAGGTCCTCTTAGTCACTCCCTCCCAAGCCTTACCTATAAGGTTTACACAATTGAGGATATTAAAGTGATCCTTCCAAAACTCCTTTAGAGTCAATAGAGTGTCTGTGGTCACTTCAAAGCACCTTTCAAACATAGCTTTTGTGTACAGTTTCTTGAAGTTGGAAATGACCTGCTGGTCCATGGGCTGCAGGAGAGGAGTGGTATTAGGAGGCAAAAACTTGACCTTAATGAAGCTCATGTCCCCAGAAAGTCGCTCTGCCAAGTCTGTAGGATGACCAGGGGCATTGTCTAATACCAGGAGGCACTTAAGGTCTAATTTCTTTTCAATTAGGTAATTTTTCACATTGGGGGCAAATGCATGGTGTAACCAGTCATAGAAAAAGTCCCTAGTGACCCATGCCTTACTGTTTGCCCTCCACAGCACACACAAATTAGCCTTGAGGATATTCTTTTGCCTGAACGCTCTGGGAGTTTCTGAGTGATACACCAATAAAGGCTTCACTTTGCAATCACCACTAGCATTGGCACACATCAGAAGAGTAAGCCTGTCTTTCATAGGCTTATGTCCTGGGAGTGCCTTTTCCTCCTGAGTAATGTAGGTCCTGCTTGGCAATTTCTTCCAAAACAGGCCTGTTTCGTCGCAATTAAACACTTGTTCAGGTTTCAAGTCTTCACTGTCTATGTAATCCTTGAATTCCTTCACATATTTTTCAGCTGCTTTTTGGTCCGAACTGGCAGCCTCACCATGCCTAATCACACTATGTATGCCACTACGATTCTTAAATCTTTCAAACCAACCTTTGCTGGCCTTAAATTCACTCACATCACCACTAGTTGCAGGCAATTTCTTTACCAAATCGTCATGCAACTGCCTAGCCTTTTCACAAATGATCGCTTGAGAGATGCTATCTCCTGCTATCTGTTTTTCATTTATCCACACCAATAACAGTCTCTCAACATTTTCTAACACTTGCGGTCGCTGTTTCGTAATCACAGTTGCACCTTTTGCAACAACAGCTTCCTTGATTGCCGTTTTCCTGGTCACTATAGTAGAGATGGTTGATTGGGGTTTTGTATACAACCTGGCCAGCTCCGACACACGCACTCCACTTTCGTACTTTGCAATTATCTCTTTCTTCATTTCAATAGTCATTAGCACCCTTTTTCTCGAAGGGTTGGCACTAGAAGCTTTCTTGGGGCCCATGGTGACTTATTTTGCAGAAACAAGCACCAAAAACACTGTGATAATATGGAATGTACCGAATGTATCCTTAGATGCGAGCACACTGGCTGGCTTGTAAACACTGGCACACACGGGGCAGTTCAGGCCACACTTGGACACGTCTCGGACGAATCACGTATACCGGGTTTTGTAACGGGAACCGAGGGAAAATTTTTGGGATACAATGCATCGAATACCGGATTTATCGGATACCGATGGCATTGCGAACCGGGGGTCCACTGTATTTGTCACTTTGACACCATTCGTTATTCGTGGTAGGGAGATATTTTGTCCCTTTGTTCATTACAACAGAATGTATACCATGGTGTCACACATTAACTTACACTTCATTGAGATAATACCATGGCCCATTACACTCATATTACCTTTTAATACTAGCTTTCCTAGTGGAGATTGACAATATTTCAGAGTTTACCACACAAAGTCATTATTTTATTTGTTCTCAGCGAGAGATTTGTGACGTGTTCATGCTCTGATGTCTGAATTCAACCTAACTTGTTGCCCTGCCAATGCCTACCATGTTCACCATCCACACAAAAGAACTGCCGAGTTCAGCTTCACATTCACTCGCTGCTAGTCTGTGCAATGAGAATTAACACAAGAGGGAAGGGTTCTTGTTATTTAGCTGCAGACTAGAAGTCATAATAGTCCCAACTTGTAGATCAAGTGGGGTGTAGATTTTCCCTTAATTTTCCTGTTATGGGGAAAAGAGTAATTACTCTTGTTTAACCCTCATTGTGCAGTTGATCAGAAATTCTAGCAAGGACAGAGAGACGTGGTACATACATGTCTCATTAAAGTTGTTGTGTAAGAAAGGAAGAGTCCACAAGCCCCTTCCAGGAGGACTAAGTCCCTCAGAGAGCTGAAGGGGGCTGAGGGCTGAGAGATACCCCATCCCTTTACAAGAGATTTTCCTCCACATATTATGTCATCATTAATAAAATGGCATAACCTGCACACTATTTCCTTTACATACATTAAGTATATTCTGCTTCTGTATTACCAAGTACAGTGGACCCCCGCATAACGGACGCCTTGCATAGCGGACAATCCGCATAGCGGACGCTTTGTTCGCTAAAATTTTGCCCCGCATAGTGGACAAAAACCCGCTCAGCGGCCTTCGTCCGAGACGCGTCCAATGTGCGGCCTGAGCCACGCTCACATGTTCCGCGGGTGGCATTGTTTACCAGCCAGCCTCCGCGGTAACATCCAAGCATACAATCGGAACATTTTGTATTATTACAGTGTTTTTGGTGATTTTTTTCTGGAAAATAAGTGACCATGGGCCCCAAGAAAGCTTCTAGTGCCAACCCTACAGCAATAAGGGTGAGAATTACTATGGAGATGAAGAAAAAGATCATTGATAAGTATGAAAGTGGAGTGCGTGTCTCCGAGCTGGCCAGGTTGTATAATAAACCCCAATCAACCATTGCTACTATTGGTGGTACAGCTGCTGCTGCTGCTGTACCACCGTCAGCTGCTGCTGCACTGTCAGCTGCTGCTGCTGTACCACCGTCAGCTGCTGCTGCTGCTGTAGTACCGTCTGCTGCTGCTGTAGCATCGTCTGCTGCTGCTGTAGCATCGTCTGCTGCTGCTGTAGCATCGTCTGCTGCTGCTGCTGCTGTAGCATCGTCTGCTGCTGCTGTAACATCGTCAGTTGCTGCTGTAGCATCGTCTGCTGCTGCTGTAGCATCGTCTGTTGCTGCTGTAGCATCGTCTGTTGCTGCTGTACCACCGTCAGCTGCTGCTGCTGCTGTACCACCGTTGTTGGTGTGGCTTATTGAGAATACCAAGAAACAATTAACCCCAGAGGGTTAGCTACCCAGGATAACCCAAGAAAGTCAGTGTCATCGAAGACTGTCTAACTTATTTCCATTGGAGTCCTTAATCTTGTCTCCCAGGATGCAACCCACACCAGTTGACTAACACCCAGGTGAACAGGGAAAATGCCTGGAACTAGTGCTCATATTGGTGAATTTAGAGCCAGCAAAGGTTGGTTTGAGAGATTTAAGAATCGTAGTGGCATACACAGTGTGATAAGGCCTGTTCTGGAAGAAAATACCAAACAGGACCTACAGTACTCAGGAGGAAGAGGCACTCCCAGGACACAGTGTCTCATCAGTCATTGCTGCATCTTCAATAAAGGTAAGTGTCATTTATTCTTCATTTAGTAGAGTAGTACATGCACAATATATATTGAGCATGTACTACTCTATTATTGTGCATTAGGAAAATGTATATTTCAGTGGAACCTCAAAATTTGATTTCGAACTTAATCCATAACAGTTCCAGGAGCTAGTTCTAAATTCGAAAATCCATTCCAGTCTGAAATTCGAAGCAATATTTCCCATAAGAAATAATGGAAATACAATTAATCCGTTCCAGAAACCCAAAAATATTCACAAAAAAAAATACATTTTATAGAGATTAATTACAGTTTTACATACACACAACAAATGCTATAGTCTTTAATTATGTATAGTAATATAAAATAACATTTTTACTTACCTTTATTGAAGATTGGTGATGGCATCTGGAAGATAGGGAGGAGGAGAGAGGGAGTTGGGGTTATTGTTTGGAAGGAGAATCCCCCTCCATGAGGACTTCCGGTATCAAAGCCCTCTCTGGGGTTGCTTCCCTTCTCTGTATTTTAATGCCACTAGGACCAGCTTGAGAGTCATTGGACCCCAGTCTCACAAAATAACTGTCTACAGTCCTCTGTTTCTGTCTCACAAAATAACTATCCACAGTCGTCTGTTTGTCTCACAAAATAACTGTCCACAATCGTCTGTTTGTCTCACAAAATAACTCCACAGTCGTCTGTTTCTGTCTCACAAAATAACTGTCCACAGTCGTCTGTTTCTGTCTCACAAAATAACTGTCCACAGTCGTCTGTTTATGTCTCACAAAATAACTGTCCACAGTCGTCTGTTTCTGTCTCACAAAATAACTCCACAGTTGTCTGTTTCTGTCTCACAAAATAACTGTCCACAATCGTCTGTTTGTCTCACAAAATAACTGTCCACAATCGTCTGTTTGTCTCACAAAATAACTCCACAGTTGTCTGTTTCTGTCTCACAAAATAACTGTCCACAGCCGTCTGTTTCTGTCTCACAAAATAACTGTCCACAGCCGTCTGTTTCTGTCTCACAAAATAACTGTCCACAATCGTCTGTTTGTCTCACAAAATAACTGTCCACAATCGTCTGTTTGTCTCACAAAATAACTCCACAGTTGTCTGTTTCTGTCTCACAAAATAACTGTCCACAATCGTCTGTTTGTCACACAAAGTAACTCCACAGTTGTCTGTTTCTGTCTCACAAAATAACTCCACAGTCTGTAAAGTAAAAGGACACAAGTGCAACTAATGTGACATTTATTGTGGCAACGTTTCGCTCTCCAGGAGCTTTATCAAGCGTGATAAAGCTCCTGGAGAGCGAAACGTTGCCACAATAAATGTCACATTAGTTGCACTTGTGTCCTTTTACTTTACATATTGTCGGTAATTCTACCAACTTCATTACAACTCCACAGTCGTTTGTTTCTGTCTCACAAAATAACTGTCCACAGTTGTCTGTTTCTGTCTCACAAAATAACTGTCCACAGTTGTCTGTTTCTGTCTCACAAAATAACTGTCCACAGTCCTCTGTACATCCTGGCAAGCTCAACAAGTCTCACTCCAATCTCATACTTCTGTATTATTTCCTTCTTCACATCTATGGTGTTTCTCACTTTCTTTACCACAGGGGTACCGCTAGCAAGTTTCTTTGGGCCCATGGCAGCTTATTTCACAGCCCCACAAGCACTAAACACAATTAAATAATTGTAAAATGTGTGAATGAGATCACAGGTTAGTGTTCACTCAAGCATAAACAAAGCTAGACTGCTCACAGCGCCTGCGGGGACGCGGACAGAGCGGGCCAGCGGACAGGTCCCGTACCCGGCAGTCCAAAAACAGGGGCGCGTTCGATAATAGGGACACAGTTTGTCCGAAAAAATTTTCTTATTTTCAAAACGTTCGATATGTGATACGTTCGATTTTTGAGGTTCCACTGTATGAAGCCAAGATATTGGTAACAGGGAAACCATCTGCTAGAGTTTCATCCAAAACTGGGCTTTACAAGCACTGTATACAGGAAAAGGTGAATACACTGCCTTACAAGAAAGACAAGTCAAAGATCACAATAAAATGAGGTAAATTCAGGTAATGGTGCAAGAAAGTGGCAAGGCCAACGTGACAGTACAGTAAACCTGAATATGACAGATTTTTAAATTTTAGGCAATAACCAATGGTTAATTTAACTCTTGTACTGTCAATGTTTATTACAGTATATCCATACATTAGGCATACAGTACTCTATTAGGTATACAGTATTGAACAGCGGTTTCCACCCTGTATTCCGTGAACCCCTGGGGGCCTGCAAAGGTAGTTCTTGGGGTTCATGAGCTAAGACAAAAATTTCAAGAGGCTGTAGTGTAAAATGTATAATTACCTCACTGACTTCTGGCTGCATGTGAAAAATGAGTAGCCAGTACTGGCATCGAAACCACTGAGATACTTAACCCTTCAAGAGTCGAGACCCCCGATCCTTAACCCTTTGACTGTCGCGGCCGTATATATACGTCTTAGGAGGTACCGTGTTTGACGTACATATACAGTGGACCCCCGCATACCGTACGCATCGCATACCGTACAATCCGCATACCGCTCGCTTTTATCGCAAAAATTTTGCCTCGCATACCGCCCAAAAACCCGCTCACCGCTCTTCGTCCGAGACGCGTCCAATGTGCGCCCTCAGCCAGCCTCACATGTTCCGCCGGTGGCATTGTTTACCAGCCAGCCTCTGCGGTAACATCCAAGCATACAATCGGAATATTTCGTATTATTACAGTGTTTTCGGTGCTTTATCTGGAAAATAAGTGACCATGGGCCCCAAGAAAGCTTCTAGTGCCAACCCTACAGCAATAAGGGTGAGAATTCCAATAGAGATGAAGAAAGAGATCATTGATAAGTATGAAAGTGGAGTGCGTGTCGCCGACCTGGTCAGGTTGTACAAGAAACCCAAATCAACCATCGCTACTATTGTGGGCAACAGAAAGGCAATCAAGGAAGCTGTTCTTGCCAAAGGTTTAACTGTGTTTTCGAAACAGAGATCGCAAGTGATGGAAGATGTTGAGAGACTCTTATTGGTGTGGATAAATGAAAAACAGCTAGCAGGAGATAGCGTCTCTCAAGCGATCATAAGCGAAAAGGCTAGGAAGTTGCATGAGGATTTAATTAAAAAAATGCCTGCAACTAGTGATGATGTGAGTGAATTTAAGGCCAGCAAAGGTTGGTTTGAGAGATTTAAGAATTGTAGTGGCATACATAGTGTGATAAGGCATGGTGAGGCTGCCAGTTCGGACCACAAAGCAGCTGAAAAATATGTGCAGGAATTCAAGAAGTACATAGACAGTGAAGGACTGAAACCTGAACAAGTGTTTAATTGTGATGAAACAGGCCTGTTTTGGAAGAAAATGCCAAGCAGCACCTACATTACTCAGGAGGAAAAGGCACTCCCAGGACATAAGCTTACAGGCTTACTTTTCTCATGTGTTCCAATGCTACTGGTGATTGCAAAGTGAAGCCTTTATTAGTGTATCACTCTGAAACTCCCAGACCGTTCAGGCAAAAGAATGTCCTCAAGGAGAATTTGTGTGTGCTGTGGAGGGCAAACAGTAAGGCATGGGTCACTAGGGACTTTTTCTATGACTGGTTACACCATGCATTTGCCCCCAATGTGAAAGATTACCTAACTGAAAAGAAATTAGAACTTAAGTGCCTCCTGGTGTTAGACAATGCCCCTGGTCATCCTACAGACGTGGCAGAGCGACTTTATGGGGACATGAAATTCATTAAGGTGAAGTTTTTGCCTCCTAATACCACTCCTCTCCTGCAGCCCATGGACCAGCAGGTTATTGCAAACTTCAAAAAACTGTACACAAAAGCTCTGTTTGAAAGGTGCTTTGTAGTGACCTCAGAAACTCAACTGACTCTAAGAGAGTTTTGGAGAGAGCACTTTAAACTCTCTCTCAGGGTCGAAAAATTTTCAAAAAAAAAAAAAAAAAAAAATTATTTTTTATGAAATGATAAGAGAATCTTTTCCCAATTGTAATGACACCAAAAGTATGAAATTTCATGGAAAACTTGCAAAATTACACTCGTGATGTTAGCCATATCGGTGACATTTATGCATCGGCGATTTCGCTCAATTTGAGCCCTATTTTTGGCTAAATGCATTGTTCCAGCTAATTAAAATCATAGCTATCTTGTTAGAACTCCATTTGTTCTATATATATTGAGCACCAGAAACTGCCCATTTACTGATTTTAATTATGCAATAAAGTGGTCAAAAATTGGCAATTTGGCCAATTTCAACCAAATTTCAAAAGATGCCAATTTCAAAATAGGGTCTAGAATAAACAAGACAGACATTCCTGGTACTAAAATAACATTTTCTCTGTTCATCAGTCATGTCTCCAGGCCCCACTTATATTACTCCTGCTTTTCATTTTGAATTTTTATTCTCACAAAAATAGGTTTACTGTTATGCAGACTACTGCATTATTGTAAAAATGGTATAAATAATATCAGCACACTTGTGAAAGAATATTGGACTCACCAGCTGATATGTATTGGATGCGTAGCGTGATTTGTTTAAGCATCGGCAAAAATTGAACATTTCCACTACTTTGAGCTCAATTTCAAGGTACAGTGGACCCCAGCATTTCGTCGGTCATGACTTTCATGAAATCTGACTTTTGGCAAGTTTTTCGTCAAAATTTAGCTTCGCGGTTCGTGATTGGACTCTTGATTCAGCAACCATCTGGTACGTGTCCGTCGTCAGCGTGCACACAAAGCCAGTCTCCCACACCATTCACACTCAGTGTGTCATTGTTTACCAGTGCATGACCAACACCCCATGGGTTTATACAATACATTTCATAATAATCCATTGTCTTACTGCTAAATAAGCCACCATGGGCCCAAAGAAAGCTCCTAGTGCCAGCCCTTTGGTAACAAAGGTAAGAAACACTATAGAATTCAAAAAAAAACTCGTAGCAAAGTACCAAAGTGGAGGAGGAAGAGAGAGGGGAGAATGTGCCTTTTGCAGTGTTTGTGATTCTACGATATGTATGATACTAAAGCAGTAGGTATCGATAAAGGCTATAGCTCCAGCCAGCGATAAAGTGTAGAATTAACAGTGTAGCAAGTAAGTTAAGCAATAGAAAAACGACATGAAAGTAACTTTCCAATGTTGGACGTGTATAAGACTGCTGAACATATGCCGGCCTGCTATCTTCCACCACCCTAAACCTCTGCCAGCATCTCCTTCATCAAACTACCTAATTAAACTAACATCTCCTTCAAGGAAAGTGTAAATATAAAAGTGTAAGTATAAAAGTAAACAAGTGTAAATATAAAAGGATCCCAACAGAAATAAGTCACTCTTGACTTTTCTGGGTTATCCTAGATACTTTACACATATGCTGCTATGTATGATAATTTATGTACGTAACTGTATTTGTGTATACCTGAATAAACTTGTTTATAAATTAAAATGTAAATATTACTTATTTATAAATTACATACATTGTTTAAGTGTGATAGTGTTGGTGGGTTCTGCTGGTGCCTCACCTCTACCACCACTGTACTGCTTCTCTCAGTGGCCCTTATAAACCCAACAACAACAATTCCATCACTTTACTCCTCTCATACATTATGACATATTTTATTCATTCTAGAGTATATATAATGTTTCTATGTTATTAATATTGTTCATTATGTCATATTAGATGAATTGTGATAGATAAATAATCCGTAGAGATGATATTAGCGTCATATTGAAGCATAAACTCGCGTCCCTCTCGCCTCCTACCTGTCTGCCATACACCAACAAGAGTCTTCAATAAAGGTTAAGTGTGATGTTAGATGTTCATTTATCCATTTTATTAGTGATTTATATTTATTTGTCATTGTTTTCTGTATGTAAATCTATATTTAATCTTTAAAAAAATTATTTTCTGTTAATACTTTTGGGTGTCTAAAATGCACTAATTGGATTTACATTATTTCTTATGGGGAAAATGGATTCGCCAATCGTGAATTTCGCCATTAGGCAGACTCTCTGGAATGGATTAATCATGAAACTCGGGGGTCCACTGTACTTTTCATCGTGAAACCAATCAAAATCAGCTCTATTTCTGTAGTATATCTTCCATTCTATCAAATGAGATCAAGAAAACGAGAATACAACCATAAATACCATACAAAAACACACTGCAAAGTCACTTTTAAACCAAAAATGCAGTCGGAGTTTTTTTCGCATTATACACTGCTTGCTGCAGATTTTTTTTTATACTGTGCACACTGACCATGCAGACCCATTCTTTCATATGTAGGCCTACCAGTTTTCTTCCCCCAGATATGAAGGCACTAGAATTTTGGCATATAAATACGAGACCGACACTGGCTATCAAGCCGTACATATATGGGACCGACCGTGAAAGGGTTAATGTTATTCCCCACTGTATATTAATGTAAACAGGCTTTCCCCCAGCTCTTTTATATAAAATCAAAATACAGAAACAGGATGAATGTTGAATCTGATCTATGCTTCAAACTGTCTGCCATTGAATCAAATTCAGAACACAGCATCAGCAAAACAGCATTAACCATCTCATTAAACAAGTAAGCTTTTCAATACTGCCATTTATTTAACTGAATAGTCAGTTACACATGTCTTTCAACTGAGAGATAAAACTGAGAAAACGAGTTTGTTGTTAGCTAATAAAAATCAGCTTGTTGAGTAGACAGACCTTTCAAAAACCTGGGATTCATGGAAAAATCAATTTAAATAAAAGGGATCTTTGGTGGTGAAAAAGATAGGAACCACTGGGATAGTGCTTTAGGGTACTTTTTTATTATTCTCAACATTCAGATATAACAGCATCCCCTATTGAGGGTTTACTGTACAATGTACTTTATGTTTACTGAACGAGTCTTGTTTGATGGTGTTGGTTTAGTATATCATAGCTGTTTCTAAAATTCTGAGCAATGTCTTGTTTTGGTGGTTTGACTTGAGTTCTCTCCCAAGTCCATGATGTGACAATGTAGGTTACAATGGACTATGCATGCAATGTTAGTGTAATCCATCCTGCAGGCAAATTTGTTACTGACATATGGATGAAGGTCTTGGCCGGTCTCCCAATATATAATTTCACACTTCTGCCAATGGTATGCTGTACACTACTGGTATACAAGCAATTCCAGGTTTTGGGCTTCGGGTAATTTTGATATTTTGGTGGTTAAGAGTGCCACACTCAAGTTAGTCTTTCAGAAAAGCAGGGCTATGGTAATGGCAGTTACGCCTAGTGTAGGGGTCCAGCCATTTCACAATGCTGATATCCTCTGTGGGTGTCAGTGTATGAGGACGAAATCTGATAGTAGCATAAGTGTCCTTTACATATTCCTGTTCTTCTGAAAGATATTCATCATTATGAAGTGTAAGTACTCATAAAAAGAATCCTATGATAATGTCCTGCTTGGGTCCGAGGTCATGATGGGAGAAATAATATATTTGGTCATCTTTACTGTTGGGTTTCTATACACTCAAACATTATGATGGCCTAATATAAAACCTATACCACCCTGAGCTCAAAACCATGAGAAGTGTTATAACAGGATTCTTTCTCCAAGCACTCAGAATGTACAATGAAAAATATCGTTCAGAAGAACAGAAGTAAATTGAGTATACTTTTGTTACCTCAAATTGTTTGCTCTTGAAAACAGAAAGCCTCCCTCATACACAGCACATCCAAAGAGGATACTAACACAAACAGATGATTGGTTCTCCTCATAGAGTAGATTACCATCACCATCACTCCATTTTCCCATACCTCACATTATTCATCATTTATAATATAAACATAATAAACCTCCAGAAGTAGTAGGTTGGTAGACAGCAACCACCCAGGGAGGTATTACCGTCCTGCCAAGTGAGTGTAAAACGAGAGCCTGTAATTGTTTTACATGATGGTAGGATTGCTGGTGTCTTTTTTCTGTCTCATAAACATGCAAGATTTTAGGTACATCTTGATACTACTTCTTACACTTAGGTCACACTACACATACATGTATACAAGCATATATATACACACCCCTCCGGGTTTTCTTCTATTTTCTTTCTAGTGCTTGTTCTTGTTTATTTCCTCTCATCTCCATGGGGAAGTGGAACAGAATTCTTCCTCCATAAGCTATGCATGTTGTAAGAGGCGACTAAAATGCCGGGAGCAAGGGGCTAGTAACCCCTTCTCCTGTACAAATTACTAAATTTAAAAAGAAAAACTTTCGTTTTTCTTTTTGGGCCACCCTGCCTTGGTGGGATGCAGCCGGTTTGTTGAAAAAAAAAATAAACCTCGTCTTGTCACCTTGGTTTTGTTCTTTACTCTCGCCAAAACTTGACCTCACATACTTTGCCATTATCTGACTTTACCTTAAACCTTTGCCCTGCCTTTCTCCAAACTTGACCCCAGAGTGCTTGTATCCCTAACAAGGTGGTGTATATGCTTTTTTCCTATATACATAATAAAGCTTGACATTGGGTGAAATGTAGAAATAAAAGATTTTCCTAATATCAAAGCTATTACTTCCACTTGTTGCCTTACCTCAGTGTTTACCTAATGTAGATAAGGATGATAAGAAGAGCTAAGTAGTAACAAGGACAGGAAGCCCTTGACTTATCAAGGTCCTTTGAAATATTTATCAATCCTTAAGGATGTGACACAAAACAGTTTGCTAACACAGAAGCAGCTATTTACTGATATGTGAACATAGGCAGTAGGTGTAATAAGACTTACCCATAGGTCTTGCCCTGCTAGGGAGCCATTCAGTGGAGAACTCACATAGAGTGAAAAAGATAAAGTTGCAAAGAAAAACTTTACTGAGATGTTTTGCCTGTGGACAATCTTCTTCAGTCACTGATTGAAGAAATGTGGCCACAGGGGAAACATCTCAATAAAGTTCCTCTCTGTAATTGTGACTTTTTCACCATTTGTTGATTTCGTGCTATTTGTCTCCAATTCACATACAAAACTGCACTTAAATAATAAAAAAACAAATTTAAGCAAGATATAAATACTGGCTTCACACAGACCTTCTTGATCATAGCAAGCATCTCACGTTCTGCTCTCGGTGCTCCTCCAACTAATTCTCTCGTGCATGTGTCCAGAGTTGCACCATGACCTACGAGTAACACTGTGCCACCTGGAAAAAATATGGTGCTAGGTTTACCTTCAAATAAATACATCTTGTAACTGAGATTAATAAGTTGAGAAAGCCTAGGAAACAAATAGATTTGACAGTTAAAAAAAGAAGAGGAGAGTTATTAGACAGGGAGTCAGAAGTATCGAGAAGATGGAGGGAATATTCTGAGGAACTGTTAACCCTTCCAGGGTTTCTGACGTACTAGTACGTCTTAAGCACCAGGGTTATTGACGTGCTAGTACGTGTAAATTCTAGCACCTTCAAATCTAGCGAGAGAAAGCTGGTAGGCCTACAATTGAAAGACTGGGTGTATGTGGTCAGTGTGCACAGTATAAAAAAAATCCTGCAGCACACAGAGCATAATGAGAAAAAAAACTTTGACCGTGTTTTTGGTTTAAAATGGCACCTTTGCACTGTATTTTCGTATGGTATTTATGGTTGTATTCTAGTTTTCCTGGTCTCATTTTATAGAATGGAAGACATATTACAGAAATTGAGATGATTTTGATTAGTTTCACAATGAAAAGTTCCTTGAAATAGAGCTCGAAGTAGCAAAAATGTTCAATTTTTGCCAAAGTTCAAAAGTCAACAAATCATGCCAAGTGTCCAATACACATCAACTGGTGAGTCTAATATTCTTTCACAAGTGTGCTGATATTATTTATACCATTTTTACACTAATGCAGTTGTCTGCATAACAGTAAATTTTCTATTTTTAGTGAGAATAAAAACTCAAAGTGGAAAGCAAAAGAAATGTAAGAGGGGCTTGGGGACATGACTAATGAACAGAGAAAATGTTATTTTAGTGCCAGGAATGTCTGTCTTGTTTATTCTGGACCCTATTTGAAAATTGGCATCTTTTGAAATTGTGTGAAACTGGCAAAATTGCCAATTTCTGACCACTTTATTGGAGAGTTAAAATCGGTAAATGGGTGGTTTCTTGTACTCATTCAATAGAAAAAGTGGAGTTCTAGCGAAATAGTTATGATTTCTGTCAACTAGTACACTGGAATTGGCCAAAAATAGGGCTCAAAGTGGGCAAAATCGCCAATGCATAAACATCGAGACCGCTAACTTCACTAGAGCATAATTCCATACGTTTTCCATCAAATTTCATACTTTTGGAGTCATTATGATTGGGAAAAGATTTTCCATAATTTCATAAGAAAATTTTTTTTTTTCCGAAAAATTTTCGACCCTGAGAACAAGTTTAGGAGAGGGTCTCTCGACCCTGAAAGGGTTAATGTTGATCAGCGATGGGGATGTAGTAAAACATCTTTTAGGTGTGAGAAAGAGCCAGTAATTAGTGAGGGGCAGTTGCACAGGGCTATGGGCAGAATGAAAGGGGGTAAAGCACCTGGAACTGATGGGACCAAGTCAGAAATGTTAAAAGCAGGTAGGGATATAGTTTTGGAGTGATTGGCGCTTTTGTTTAATAAATGTATGAAAGAGGGGAAGGTACCTAAGGGTTGGCAGAGTGTGTGCATAGTTCTTTCATATAAAGGCACGGAGGACAAGAGAGCATGTAAGAATTATAGGGAAATAAGCCTGCTGAATAAACCTGGTAAGGTGTACGGTCGAGTTATTATTGTTAGAAATAAGGGTACGATGGAGAGCAGGATCGCAGATGAACAAGAAGGCTTTAGGAAGGGTAGGGGATGTCAAGACCAAGTGTTAACATTGAAGCATGTAAGTGAACAGTATTTAGATGACAGTAAAAATGTTTTTGTTGGATTTGTGAATTTGAAAAAGCATATGATAGGGTGTATAGGGAAGCAATGTGGCAGATGCTGAAAGTGTATGGAATAGGTAGTAGATTACTAAAAGCAGTTAAGAGTTTTTATGAGCATAGTGAGGCTCAGATTAGGGTATGCAGGACAGAGAGAGATTATTCCCCAGTAAAAGTAGGCCATAGACAAGGATACATGATGTCACCATGGTTGTTTAAAAATAATTGGCTGTTATTTTTTCTTATGAAATGGTAGAGAATCATTTTCTGAAGGTAGGAAAACAAAAAGTACGAAATTTGATGGAAAATTGACGAAATTATGCTCTCGCGAATTTTGATGTCAGCGATATTTTCGAATCGACGATTTTGCCGACTTTAACTCCCATTTTAGGCCAATTACATTATTCCAGTCGACCAAATTCTTAGCTATTTCACTAGTATTACGTCTATTCTATCGATTGAGCACAAGAAATCGCCAAGTCAACTGTTTCAACTACAAAATAAAGTGATCGGAAATTGGTAATTTGGCCAATTTAACATTAAGTTTAAAATATTCCAATTTCAAAATAGGGTCCAGAATAAACAATGCAGGCATTCCTGACACTAAATTAACATTTCCTCTGTTCATTAGTTATGTTTTCAGGCTTTACAAATGAATTCCATTTTGATGTTTTATTCATATAATGAATTTTAATTCACACCATAAAATAGAAGATTACTGTTATGCAATACTGTAATAATTGTATAAATAACATCAGCACATTTGTGAACGTATATTAGACCCACCAACTGGTGTGTATTAGACGTGTGAGGTCATTCGTTTACTCTTGAACATCGGCAAAAATTTAACATTTACACTAATTTAAGCTCAGTTTCAAGCCATTTTCAGTACTAAAACCAATCATAATCATCTCTGTTTCTGTAATATATGTTCCATTCTATCAAATGAGGCCAAGAAATCGCAAATACAACTATAAAAAACAAAACAAAAAAACACTGCAGAGTTGCTGTTTTAATCGAAAATTACAGTCTCAGTTTTTTCTCTCATTATGCACTGTGCTGCAGGATTTGTTTAATTTGGTGCACACATACCACATAGATGTATTCTCTCATATCTAGGCCCAAATTTACCGCTCACAGTTTATCAGAGTCAGCTGAGCTCATGGCGTAGATCTATGGTTTGGACCCTCAACGTAAAACCGTAGATCTATGGCACGGACCCTGAAAGGGTTAACCCTTTGACTGTTTCAGTCCTACATATACATCTTACGAGCCACCGTGTTTGACGTATATATACGCATAAATTCTAGCTGCTTCAAATCAAGCAGGAGAAAGCTGGTAGGCCCACATGCGAGAGAATGGGTCTGTGTGGTCAGTGTGCACCATATTAAAAAATGTATAATGAGAAAAAAAACTAACCATTTTTTTTAATTAAAATGCCGACTTTGTGGTCTATTTTCGTATAGTATTCATGGCTGTATTCTCGTTTTCTTGGTCTCATTTGATAGAATGGAAAATATATTATAGAAATAGAGGTAGTAGGTTGGTAGACAGCAACCACCCAGGGAAGTACTACCGTCCTGCCAGATGACTGTGAAACAAAAACCTGTAACTGTTTTGCATGATGGTAGGATTGCTGGTTTCTTTTTCTGTCTCATAAACACGCTAAGATAACAGGGATATCTTGCTACTCCTACTTACACTTTGGTCACACTTCACAGACACGCACATGCATATATATATATACATACATCTAGGTTTTTCTCCTTTTTCTAAATAGCTCTTGTTCTTTTTTATTTCTTCTATTGTCCATGGGGAAGTGGAAAAGAATCTTTCCTCCGTAAGCCATGCGTGTCGTATGAGGCGACTAAAATGCCGGGAGCAATGGGCTAGTAACCCCTTCTCCTGTATACAATTACTAAAAAAGAGAAGAAGAAAAACTTTATAAAACTGGGTTGCTTAAATGTGCGTGGATGTAGTGCGGATGACAAGAAACAGATGATTGCTGATGTTATGAATGAAAAGAAGTTGGATGTCCTGGCCCTAAGCGAAACAAAGCTGAAGGGGGTAGGAGAGTTTCAGTGGGGGGAAATAAATGGGATTAAATCTGGAGTATCTGAGAGAGTTAGAGCAAAGGAAGGGGTAGCAGTAATGTTAAATGATCAGTTATGGAAGGAGAAAAGAGAATATGAATGTGTAAATTCAAGAATTATGTGGATTAAAGTAAAGGTTGGATGCGAGAAGTGGGTCATAATAAGCGTGTATGCACCTGGAGAAGAGAGGAATGCAGAGGAGAGAGAGAGATTTTGGGAGATGTTAAGTGAATGTATAGGAGCCTTTGAACCAAGTGAGAGAGTAATTGTGGTAGGGGACTTGAATGCTAAAGTAGGAGAAACTTTTAGAGAGGGTGTGGTAGGTAAGTTTGGGGTGCCAGGTGTAAATGATAATGGGAGCCCTTTGATTGAACTTTGTATAGAAAGGGGTTTAGTTATAGGTAATACATATTTTAAGAAAAAGAGGATAAATAAGTATACACGATATGATGTAGGGCGAAATGACAGTAGTTTGTTGGATTATGTATTGGTAGATAAAAGACTGTTGAGTAGACTTCAGGATGTACATGTTTATAGAGGGGCCACAGATATATCAGATCACTTTCTAGTTGTAGCTACACTGAGAGTAAAAGGTAGATGGGATACAAGGAGAATAGAAGCATCAGGGAAGAGAGAGGTGAAGGTTTATAAACTAAAAGAGGAGGCAGTTAGGGTAAGATATAAACAGCTATTGGAGGATAGATGGGCTAATGAGAGCATAGGCAATGGGGTCGAAGAGGTATGGGGTAGGTTTAAAAATGTAGTGTTAGAGTGTTCAGCAGAAGTTTGTGGTTACAGGAAAGTGGGTGCAGGAGGGAAGAGGAGCGATTGGTGGAATGATGATGTAAAGAGAGTAGTAAGGGAGAAAAAGTTAGCATATGAGAAGTTTTTACAAAGTAGAAGTGATGCAAGGAGGGAAGAGTATATGGAGAAAAAGAGAGAAGTTAAGAGAGTGGTGAAGCAATGTAAAAAGAGAGCAAATGAGAGAGTGGGTGAGATGTTATCAACAAATTTTGTTGAAAATAAGAAAAAGTTTTGGAGTGAGATTAACAAGTTAAGAAAGCCTAGAGAACAAATGGATTTGTCAGTTAAAAATAGGAGAGGAGAGTTATTAAATGGAGAGTTAGAGGTATTGGGAAGATGGAAGGAATATTTTGAGGAATTGTTAAATGTTGATGAAGATAGGGAAGCTGTGATTTCGTGTATAGGGCAAGGAGGAATAACATCTTGTAGGAGTGAGGAAGAGCCAGTTGTGAGTGTGGGGGAAGTTCGTGAGGCAGTAGGTAAAATGAAAGGGGGTAAGGCAGCCGGGATTGATGGGATAAAGATAGAAATGTTAAAAGCAGGTGGGGATATAGTTTTGGAGTGGTTGGTGCAATTATTTAATAAATGTATGGAAGAGGGTAAGGTACCTAGGGATTGGCAGAGAGCATGCATAGTTCCTTTGTATAAAGGCAAAGGGGATAAAAGAGAGTGCAAAAATTATAGGGGGATAAGTCTGTTGAGTGTACCTGGTAAAGTGTATGGTAGAGTTATAATTGAAAGAATTAAGAGTAAGACGGAGAATAGGATAGCAGATGAACAAGGAGGCTTTAGGAAAGGTAGGGGGTGTGTGGACCAGGTGTTTACAGTGAAACATATAAGTGAACAGTATTTAGATAAGGCTAAAGAGGTCTTTGTGGCATTTATGGATTTGGAAAAGGCGTATGACAGGGTGGATAGGGGGGCAATGTGGCAGATGTTGCAAGTGTATGGTGTAGGAGGTAGGTTACTGAAAGCAGTGAAGAGTTTTTACGAGGATAGTGAGGCTCAAGTTAGAGTATGTAGGAAAGAGGGAAATTTTTTCCCAGTAAAAGTAGGCCTTAGACAAGGATGTGTGATGTCACCGTGGTTGTTTAATATATTTATAGATGGGGTTGTAAGAGAAGTAAATGCGAGGGTCTTGGCAAGAGGCGTGGAGTTAAAAGATAAAGAATCACACACAAAGTGGGAGTTGTCACAGCTGCTCTTTGCTGATGACACTGTGCTCTTGGGAGATTCTGAAGAGAAGTTGCAGAGATTGGTGGATGAATTTGGTAGGGTGTGCAAAAGAAGAAAATTAAAGGTGAATACAGGAAAGAGTAAGGTTATGAGGATAACAAAAAGATTAGGTGATGAAAGATTGAATATCAGATTGGAGGGAGAGAGTATGGAGGAGGTGAACGTATTCAGATATTTGGGAGTGGACGTGTCAGCAGATGGGTCTATGAAAGA
>NW_027196307.1:0-42500 GCF_038502225.1 Cherax quadricarinatus | reverse complement strand
AGGAGGAGGAGAAGGAGGAGGAGGAGGAGAAGGAGGAGGAGGAGGAGGAGGATGATTGTTTGTTTTTGTAAACAAGTTTTGTAAACAATATATTGATAATTATGTTTGTGTGCTTATTGTGTTGTATACAACGAATGTATATATATACATTGCACCTTACTTTGGTCTCACAGGCCACATAAGTTATGTGAAAAAATAAAATAGTGAAAAAAACAAAAAACCTTCAATTACAAGTAAACTAAAGTTTACCGGGTGAGCGGCAGTCGCCGCTGTTGCCATACACGGCTCATTTTCTGCAAACTTCACGGCTCTATATCTCGGTAAGTACTGATGACAAAATTTTTTTTTTTATACTAAAACACTCAGAAAAATAATCTTAACATTTTCATAAGAAAAAATAATTTTTTTTTTTTTTAATATTTGGCGACATAGAAAGACAGTTTCAGAGAGGGGCCTGAAACAGTCAAAGGGTTAAGGTTGGAAGGGGATAAAGGAGGTTTAGCATGTAAAGGGCTTGGACTTCCAGCCGGCCTGTGTGAGCATGTTAGGTAGGAGTGAGTGCAGGCAAGTGGTTTTTCATAACTTGATGTGCTGTTGGAATACAAGCAAGATATCAGTCATGAAGGGATACAGCAGAACTATTTAGCAGGACTTGAGTTCTGGAGGTGGGAAGAACACTGCCTGAACTCCAAAGGAGGAATGGGGATACAATAGACCGTCGTTTAACACGGTAGTTATGTTCCTGAAAATGACGTGTTAGTCAAAACCGTGTTAGACAAACTGAAGAACTTATGGGAAAAATAGGGTTACATTCCTGGGAGTCCCCAAAAAACCAAACAATTTTTTTTTAGACCTCAAGATCTTACAAAATAAAAGTGAATATGTAATTGTAGTGCATTGTCATAATATATTACTGCTTAAGACTACAAATGCAATAATTATTATTATTATTATTATAATCAAGGGGGAAGCACTAAACCCGGAGGATTATACAGCACCTGGGGAGGATGATGTGGAAGGCATTCAGGCTTAATTCGGGGAACTGGAGCACAGATCCAATTCCCTAAATCAAGAGCCCCTCACCAACATCAAGGAACCTTCCTTGAGGGGACAAATGCAATAGAAATAATAGTTTCTTACCTTAAATTGTGGGTAATGGTATTTGTGGATGATTGTGAAGAGAGTGGATATGGATGGTGTGGCCCTACTGAGCTGAGGTGGATGGTTGTTGGTTGTCGGCAGAAGTGAATGGTAGAGGTTCTGGTACTGAAGTCAATGGTTGTATCGGAGTGTGCCTAAATTCTGTAATGAATCTCTGGGCTCTGTTACCCTGCAGTACATTATACAGCTGACGGTAAGGCATCATCAGCTGGTCTAGACCCCATTTCAAAGCACTGCTTCAAAATTTGTTATTGTATAATTATACTATTACTATCAATAAATAATATCTATTTATCATATTTATTCCAGAATGTTAGGTATAACATTAATGTAGAAGCATGATAAAGATGCACAAATTAATAAAAACTGACATATAGAGAGGTACTGAAGGGTAGGCGGGGCTATGAGAGGGAGAAGGCGCAAGCAGTCTCTCTCAGTAACTCATGGACCACCATGGGGTGTGGAGGTGTGAGCTCACAACACTATAAAATATTGTATAATAATACTATTACTATCAATAAGTTATGTACCTATAATATTTATTCCAGAATAATATTAGGTATAACATAAGAAGCATGAGAGAGGCACAAATTTATAAAAACTGACATTATACAGAGAGGTATTGAAGAGTGGGCGGCACTATGAGAGAGGGAGAAGGTGCAAGCAGTCTCAGTTATTCATGGACCACCATGGCGTGTGGAGGTGTGATTAACCCTTTGAGGGTTTCGGCCGTACTAGTACGGCTTACGACCCAGGGTTTTTGACGTACTAGTATGCCTAAATTCTAGCGCCCTCAAATCTAGTGGTAGAAAGCTGGTAGGCATACATATGAAAGAATGGGTCTATGTGGTAAGTGTGCACAGTATAAAAAAAATCCTGCAGCACACAGTGCATAATGAGAAAAAAAAAACTTTGACCGTGTTTTTGGAATAAAACAGCGACTTTGCACTGTATTTTCGTATGGTATTTATTGTTGTATTCTAGTTTTCTTGGTCTCATTTTATAGAATGGAAGACATATTACAGAAATTGAGATGATTTTGACTGGTTTTACAATGAAAAGTACCTTGAAATTGAGCTCAAAGTAGCAGAAATGTTCGATTTTTACCAAAGTTCAAAAGTAAACAAATCATGCCATACGTCCAATACACGTCAACTGGTGAGTCTAATATTCTTTCACAAGTGCGCTGATATTATTTATACCATTTTTACACTAATGCAGTAATCTGCATAACAGTAAATCTTCTATTTTTTGTGAGAATAAAAGTTCAAAGTGGAAAGCAAAACAAATGTAAGAGGGGCCTGGGGATGTGACTGATGAACAGAGAAAATGATATTTTAGCACCAGGAATGTCTGTTTTGTTTATTCTGGACCCTGTTTCAAAATTGGCATCTTTTGAAATTTGTGTGAAATTGGCAAAATTGCTAAATTCTGACCACTGTATTGGATAGTTGAAATCGGTAAATTGGTGGATTCTTGCACTCATTCGATAGAAAAAATAGAGTTCTAGACAAATAGTTATGATTTTTGTTGACTTGTACACTGGAATTGGCCGAAAATAGGGCTCAAAGTGGGCAAAATCGCCGATGCGTAAACATCATCGAGACCGCTAACTTCGCGAGAGCATAATTCCGTAAGTTTTCCATCAAATTTCATACTTTTGGTGTCATTATGATCGGGAAAAGATTCTCTATCTTTTCATAAGAAATTTTTTTTTTTTTGAGAACAAGTAAGAGGACCTTGACCCCCAAAGGGTTAAGTGTTTATATTTACTGACCCTGAAAATGACTCTTGGAGAGGGCCTGTTGACCCTCAAAGGGTTAAAAAATAGCTCTTGAGCTTAAATACAAGAATCTTTCCTCCATAAGCCATGTTGCCGTATGAGGCGACTAAAATGCCGGGAGCGATAAGTAACCCCTTTCCTGTACTTTAAAAAAGAGAAGAAGAAAAACTTTATAAAACTGGGATGCTTGAATGTGCGTGGATGTAGTGCAGATGACAAGAAACAGATGATTGCTGATGTTATGAATGAAAAGAAGTTGGATGTCCTGGCCCTAAGCGAAACAAAGCTGAAGGGGGTAGGGGAGTTTCGGTGGGGGGAAATAAATGGGATTAAATCTGGAGTATCTGAGAGAGTTAGAGCAAAGGAAGGGGTAGCAGTAATGTTGAAGGATCAGTTATGGAAGGAGAAAAGAGAATATGAATGTGTAAATTCAAGAATTATGTGGATTAAAGTAAAGGTTGGATGCGAAAAGTGGGTCATAATAAGCGTGTATGCACCTGGAGAAGAGAGGAATGTAGAGGAGAGAGAGAGATTTTGGGAGATGTTAAGTGAATGTATAGGAACCTTTGAACCAAGTGAGAGAGTAATTGTGGTAGGGGACCTGAATGCTAAAGTAGGAGAAACTTTTAGAGAGGGTGTGGTAGGTAAGTTTGGGGTGCCAGGTGTAAATGATAATGGGAGCCCTTTGATTGAACTTTGTATAGAAAGGGGTTTAGTTATAGGTAATACATATTTTAAGAAAAAGAGGATAAATAAGTATACAAGATATGATGTAGGGCGAAATGACAGTAGTTTGTTGGATTATGTATTGGTAGATAAAAGACTGTTGAGTAGACTTCAGGATGTACATGTTTATAGAGGGGCCACAGATATATCAGATCACTTTCTAGTTGTAGCTACACTGAGAGTAAAAGGTAGATGGGATACAAGGAGAATAGAAGCATCAGGGAAGAGAGAGGTGAAGGTTTATAAACTAAAAGAGGAGGCAGTTAGGGTAAGATATAAACAGCTATTGGAGGATAGATGGGCTAATGAGAGCATAGGCAATGGGGTCGAAGAGGTATGGGGTAGGTTTAAAAATGTAGTGTTAGAGTGTTCAGCAGAAGTTTGTGGTTACAGGAAAGTGGGTGCGGGAGGGAAGAGGAGCGATTGGTGGAATGATGATGTAAAGAGAGTAGTAAGGGAGAAAAAGTTAGCATATGAGAAGTTTTTACAAAGTAGAAGTGATGCAAGGAGGGAAGAGTATATGGAGAAAAAGAGAGAGGTTAAGAGAGTGGTGAAGCAATGTAAAAAGAGAGCAAATGAGAGAGTGGGTGAGATGTTATCAACAAATTTTGTTGAAAATAAGAAAAAGTTTTGGAGTGAGATTAACAAGTTAAGGAAGCCTAGAGAACAAATGGATTTGTCAGTTAAAAATAGGAGAGGAGAGTTATTAAATGGAGAGTTAGAGGTATTGGGAAGATGGAGGGAATATTTTGAGGAATTGTTAAATGTTGATGAAGATAGGGAAGCTGTGATTTCGTGTATAGGGCAAGGAGGAATAACATCTTGTAGGAGTGAGGAAGAGCCAGTTGTGAGTGTGGGGAAGTTCGTGAGGCAGTAGGTAAAATGAAAGGGGGTAAGGCAGCCGGGATTGATGGGATAAAGATAGAAATGTTAAAAGCAGGTGGGGATATAGTTTTGGAGTGGTTGGTGCAATTATTTAATAAATGTATGGAAGAGGGTAAGGTACCTAGGGATTGGCAGAGAGCATGCATAGTTCCTTTGTATAAAGGCAAAGGGGACAAAAGAGAGTGCAAAAATTATAGGGGGATAAGTCTGTTGAGTATACCTGGTAAAGTGTATGGTAGAGTTATTATTGAAAGAATTAAGAGTAAGACGGAGAATAGGATAGCAGATGAACAAGGAGGCTTTAGGAAAGGTAGGGGGTGTGTGGACCAGGTGTTTACAGTGAAACATATAAGTGAACAGTATTTAGATAAGGCTAAAGAGGTCTTTGTGGCATTTATGGATTTGGAAAAGGCGTATGACAGGGTGGATAGGGGGGCAATGTGGCAGATGTTGCAGGTGTATGGTGTAGGAGGTAGGTTACTGAAAGCAGTGAAGAGTTTTTACGAGGATAGTGAGGCTCAAGTTAGAGTATGTAGGAAAGAGGGAAATTATTTCCCAGTAAAAGTAGGCCTTAGACAAGGATGTGTGATGTCACCGTGGTTGTTTAATATATTTATAGATGGGGTTGTAAGAGAAGTAAATGCGAGGGTCTTGGCAAGAGGCGTGGAGTTAAAAGATAAAGAATCACACATAAAGTGGGAGTTGTCACAGTTGCTCTTTGCTGATGACACTGTGCTCTTGGGAGATTCTGAAGAGAAGTTGCAGAGATTGGTGGATGAATTTGGTAGGGTATGCAAAAGAAGAAAATTAAAAGTGAATACAGGAAAGAGTAAGGTTATGAGGATAACAAAAAGATTAGGTGATGAAAGATTGGATATCAGATTGGAGGGAGAGAGTATGGAGGAGGTGAATGTATTCAGATATTTGGGAGTGGACGTGTCAGCGGATGGGTCTATGAAAGATGAGGTGAATCATAGAATTGATGAGGGGAAAAGGGTGAGTGGTGCACTTAGGAGTCTGTGGAGACAAAGAACTTTGTCCTTGGAGGCAAAGAGGGGAATGTATGAGAGTATAGTTTTACCAACGCTCTTATATGGGTGTGAAGCATGGGTGATGAATGTTGCAGCGAGGAGAAGGCTGGAGGCAGTGGAGATGTCATGTCTGAGGGCAATGTGTGGTGTGAATATAATGCAGAGAATTCGTAGTTTGGAAGTTAGGAGGAGGTGCGGGATTACCAAAACTGTTGTCCAGAGGGCTGAGGAAGGGTTGTTGAGGTGGTTCGGACATGTAGAGAGAATGGAGCGAAACAGAATGACTTCAAGAGTGTATCAGTCTGTAGTGGAAGGAAGGCGGGGTAGGGGTCGGCCTAGGAAAGGTTGGAGGGAGGGGGTAAAGGAGGTTTTGTGTGCGAGGGGCTTGGACTTCCAGCAGGCATGCGTGAGCGTGTTTGATAGGAGTGAATGGAGACAAATGGTTTTTAATACTTGACGTGCTGTTGGAGTGTGAGCAAAGTAACATTTATGAAGGGGTTCAGGGAAACCGGCAGGCCGGACTTGAGTCCTGGAGATGGGAAGTACAGTGCCTGCACTCTGAAGGAGGGGTGTTAATGTTGCAGTTTAAAAACTGTAGTGTAAAGCACCCTTCTGGCAAGACAGTGATGGAGTGAATGATGGTGAAAGTTTTTCTTTTTCGGGCCACCCTGCCTTGGTGGGAATCGGCATGTAGGTATTTCATCTTTGTACCATGGAAGAAACTCGAAGAGCCCAGGTTCAATGTTGATTGGCATAACTTCATCAATACCCATACCTGTCAAAAAAAAAAATTAAATAATCTTCCATGCAATTTCCTTACTATATTTATTTTTCTTATCATTATATTCAAGGACAGGAGAACATCCATGAGAGTAATACAGTGTCTGGGGAAACTGAAGTATAAGTGGTAATCAGGTTTGATCTGAGAAGGGGAAGGGTGGCTATAATTCCTTGAGTAAAAAGCCTTTCCCCCAACTTCTAGGAACCCTCCCCCCCCCTTGTAAAGATACTTACATATTAATAAAAAAAATCTATTATTGTGCATGCTAAACGTGCATAATTTAAGTAATCTTCAGTTTACTTTCGTCAGTCAAAATTAACTAGCTATTTAATTATTTATTGAACTTACCCTTAAGTATACTGGCACAAGTTTGAACACAGCGTAAAGCTGGGGAGCAGAAAACATGGTGCACCTCTGTATTATTGGCCTTCAGAGCTTGACCTACAAGTGTTGCTTGAAATACACCAATGTTTGTAAGTGGGCCATCTTTATAAAAACTACGAGGCGCTCCTTTCCGTTGAGGAAGTGTTTCAGGCATGTTAAGATCACATTGCTGGTACTTTCCTGCATAAAGATAATGTGGTATTAATCTATAACACTCCCAATAATACTACATGTTATATTAAATGCAGAAACAAATTTTTTTCTAACACTGGTCATCTCCCACCAAGGCAGAGTGACTCAAACAAAGGAAATACATACACCATCATTAATTAAATACCTGTCTTGCCAAAAGTGCACAAAGTTCTTAATTCAAATAACCATCCAAGCTGCAACTTCACCCCACCCTCTCCCTCAGAGTGAAGGCACTGTACTACCCACTTACAGAACTCTCCAGTCCAGCTGACTGGTTTCCTTGAATCCTTTCATATATGTTGCCCTGCTCACATTTCAATAACAAATAAAAACAAAAGAAGGAACACTGCAAAAGGCCTACTGGCTCATGCTAGGCAGATCCACCTCACACCCACACTTGTACCTGTCTAATCTATTTTTAAAGCTACACAAGGTTTTCACTTCAATAACACTACTCATGAGTTTGTTCACTCATCTACAACTCTATTACGAAACCAGTGCTTTCTTATATCCTTCCTAAATCTAAATTTTTCCAACTTGAACCTAATGCTGTGAGTCCTGTTTTCCACTTATACATCTCAATCATATCCTCCTTAATTCTACGGGTTTCTAGTGAGTGCAGATTCAGTGCACTCACTAAAAACCCGGCATCAACTTTGTCATCCTTCTCTGTACGTTTGCCAGTGTATTTATGTCCATTCTGTAATACAATGACCAAAAGTGTGCAGCATAATCTAAATGAGGCCTATGAACAATATACAAGCTCTCCTCATTGAACGACGGGTTTCTGGTCTTAAGAGTAGGTCAGTAAGCAAATTGGTTGTTAAGCGAGGAGCATACTATACTGGAAGTGGGTTTGTGTCAACCATCTTTAGATATTTTTTTAATGTCACTTTTGCACCATTTATAACATTTCTAGTATATTTCTAAATGTTTATACAGTAGTGTACTGTATACTGTAATAAGCAGAATAGAGGAAATCATCTCTAATATACATTACTTAGTGTCCTCATCAGAAATATATGTACTCTTAAGGCCTATTTTGGTGTCATCATCAGACTTGCTTACATCACGACTTATTCCTTCATCTATGTCGTTTATGTATACTGTGAACAACAAAGGGCCAACAGACCCCTGTGGGATGCCATATGTGATGCCTCCCCACTCTGATTTCTCCCCGTTTATGGAAACTCTGTTTCCTATCTGTCAATAATAAAGAAAAAATCCTCCTATTCCATGTGTCTTTACATCCAAGATATCTGGTGTGGAAATCTATCAAAAGGCTTACTGAAGTCTATATACACAATATCATATTCATTAAGTTGATTTACCTCCTCAAGTAACTTAGTGAAAAAAGTTAGTAAATGCATAAGGCAGGAAAACCCCTTTGAAAAACTGTGTTGAGATTTATTGATCAATTTGTCTTTCAAGGTGGCCTCGAATAGCCTCGGCAATTACTGATTCCATCGATTTTTCCCACAATGGCGATTAGGCAAATTGGCCTGTAATTTGAAGCTAAGGACCAGCCTCCTGCTTTGTAGATAGGTCTCACATTTGCCATTGTCCAATTATCCAGCACCATGCCAGCTGTAGTGATATGTTAAAAAAATTGCTAATGTTTTGCTAAGTTCCTCCTTACATTCCTGTATAACCTTCAAGAATAGTTCATCATGACCCAGGGATTTGTTTAGTTTTAGTCTGTCTCTAGTGACTTTGATTGAGAATAACTTATTTTTGTCCTGACCTACACAATTTTTTATTTCTGAAATTTCTCTAGTATCTTCCTGCATAAAAACTGAGAGGAAATACAGTGTAACCCTTGGTTATTGGCCATAATCCACTCCAGAAGAGCGGCCTAAATCCAAAAAGGCCAAAAATCGAAATAATATTTCCCATAAGAATTAATGTAAATCCAATTAATCCATTTCAGACACCCAAAAATATTAACATAAAATACATTTTTTTAAAGATTAACTATAGTTTTACATACAGAAAACAATAAGAAATAAATATAAAGCACAAATTTTAATATTAAGTGAACATTATATACCTTTATAATAATAATAATAATTAACTTAAGATTAACCCTTTTAGGGTTTCCGACGTACTGGTACGTCTTACGTGCCAGAGTTATTGACATACTAGTACGCATAAATTCTAGAGTCCTCAAATTAAGCAGGAAAAGGCTGGTAGTCCTAGATGTGAGAGAATGGGTCTCCATGGTCAATGTGCACAGTACAAAAAAAATCAGGAACCAAGTGGTGCACTGTGGAAAAGCCATTTTATTACACCTTGTTCACCACGTCTACCACTAAGAAACTCCTCACTCCTCGGCTAATTGAGGCTCTTTTGTTCCCAAGTGACAGTTCAAACACAGATGGAAGTGTCGGTGAAGATGAATTTCATGGTTTTGAGGAGTTTGTGACCGAAAGCAATACCCAGGAAACCTGAAAGAAGGAAAAAGGAAGAAAGGAAGGTAGGAAGAAAGGGAGGAAGAAAGGAAGAGATGAGAGGAAGAAAGGAAGGAAGGAAGAGATGAGAGGAAGAAAGGAAGGAGGGAAGAAAGGAAGGAGACCTTCAACAGAGGATAACCCCAAAAATTCAAACAGTGACTTATTTCCATGTGGGTAGGTGGGGTGAAGAGGATGTTGACAGGCAGTGAGGGTGGTGAGTGATGGTGTTATTTGTCATTGTGACATTAATTACACCAGTGACTCGACATATTTACAAGTCCACCCCCACACAACAACTATGAGCTTTACCGAAGCTGTAGCAGTTCTGGGAAGTGTCCAGTAACTTATTATGTATATATATGCGTGAGCATGTTTGATAGGAGTGAATGGAGACAATAGTTTTTAATACTTGACGTGCTGTTGGAGTGTGAGCAAAGTAACATTTATGAAGGGGTTCAGGGAAACCGGCAGGCCGGACTTGAGTCCTGGAGATGGGAAGTACAGTGCCTGCACTCTGAAGGAGGGATGTTAATGTTGCAGTTTAAAAACTGTAGTGTAAAGCACCCTTCTGGCAAGACAGTGATGGAGTGAATGATGGTGAAAGTTTTTCTTTTTTGGGCCACCCTGCCTTGGTGGGAATCGGCCAGTGTGATAATAAATAAATAAAAAAATATGTGATAGAAAAATAGTGAGATAAGATAAGATTTCGTTTGGATTTTTAACCCCGGAGGGTTAGCCACCCAAGATAACCCAAGAAAGTCAGTGCGTCATCAAGGACTGTCTAACTTATTTCCACTGGGGTCCTCAATCTTGTCCCCCAGGATGCGACCCACACCAGTTGACTAACACCCAGGTACCTATTTGCTGCTAGGTGAACAGGACAACAGGTGTAAGGAAACATGTCAAAATGTTTCCACCTGTCAGGAATCAAACTCGGGCCCTCCGTGTGTGAAGCAGAAGCTTTAGCAACCAGGCCACCATAATAAACAACATTTTATAGTGATGGCTTGTGTAAACATGTTTTGTAAACAATATAATGACTGTTTGTATGGTTACTGTGTAGCATACAACTAGTGAATATACATTCAATATACCTGATATTAGTCTCATAGGCCATAAAATTACTTTAATGAATAAAGAATGGAAGAAAGAAGTAAGGAAGGAAGGTAGGTAGGAAGAGATGAGAGGATGGAAGGAAGGAAGGAAAGAAAGAAGGAAGGAAGGAAAGAAGGAAGGAAGGAAAGAAGAAAGGAAGGAAAGAAGGAAGGAAGGAAAGAAGGAAGGAAGGAAAGAAGGAAGTAAAGAAGGAAGGAAAGAAAGAAGGAAGGAAGGAAAGAAGGAAGGAAGGAAAGAAGGAAGGAAGGTTTGTGGGGAGGAAGGGATGTGTTGTGGAAGGCAATGAGTGTTAGCGAGTGGTGGTATGATCCATCATTGTGAAACAAGACACACCAGTAACTCAGCATATTTACAAGTCCACCCCCACACTACTACAAACTTTCAGAACCTCTTGTAGTTATAGGAACCTGTCCAGTGACTCTATATGTGTATTATTATTATTATCACACTGGCCGTCTCCCACCAAGGCAGGGTGGCCCGAAAAAGAAAAACTTTCACCATCATTCACTCCATCACTGTCTTGCCAGAAGGGTGCTTTACACTACAGTTTTTAAACTGCCACATTAACACCCCTCTCCAGGACTCAAGTCCGGCCTGCCGGCTTTCCTGAATCCCTTCATAAATGTTACTTTTCTCACACTCCAACAGCATGTCAAGTATTAAAAACCATTTGTCTCCATTCACTCCTATCAAACATGCTTTCCAGACATAATAAATGAGCTCACGGAGAATGTAAACAAACCGGGTGGAGTGCGCCATATTTGAAAGATCGCTTGTTGTATAGCAAATTCTGCCTTGTGGCGGAACGCCATAAGGCAAAATGCCATAAAGCAGGGCCCTACTGTACTCAAAAATTCTAGCGTCTTCAAATCCAGTGGGAGAAAGCTGATAGGCTCACATGTGAGAGAATGGGTCTGGGTGGTCAGTGTGCACAGTATAAAAAAAAATCCAGCAGCATGCAGTGCATAATGAGAAGAAAAAAAATCCGACCATGTTTTTGGATTAAAATGCAGACTTTGAGGTGTATTTTCGTATAGTATTTATGGCTGTATTCTCATTTTCTTGGTCTCATTTGTTAGAATGGAAGACATACTACAGAAATAGAGATGACTTTGATTGGTTTCATGATGAAAAGGACCTACAAATTGAGCTCAAAGTAGTAGAAATGTTCTATTTTTGCCGATGTTCAAGAGTAAACAAATGACATTATTGTCCAATTAGCCATTCTAATACACAGTCACGAATGGGATGACATTATATGTACAATTACTACAATAATGCAGAAGTCTGCATAACAGTAAATCTATTTTTTGTGTGAAAAAAAATTCAAAATAGAAAGCAAGAGTAATATAAGAGGGGCCTGGAGGCATGACTGATGAATAGAGAAAATGTTATTTTAGTGCCAGGAATGTCTGCATTGTTCACTCTGGGCCCTATTTTGAAACTGGCATCTTTTTTAATTTGCATGAAATTGGCCAAATTGCCAATTTCTGACCACTTTATTGGGTAGTTGATATCAGTAAATGGGTAGTTTCTTGTACTCAATCAATAGAACAAATGGAGTTCTAAAGAAACTGCTATGAGTTTGGTCGACTGGAAAAATGGAACTGGCCGAAAATAGGGTTCAAAATGGGCAAAATCGCCAATGCGTAAACATCGCCGAGATTGCTAACTTTGTGAGAGTGTAATTCCTTAAGTTTTCCATCAAATTTCATACTATTAGTGTCATTAACATTTGGAAAAGATTTTCTATCATACCATAAGAATTTTTTTTTTTTTTTTTTTTTTTTAAATTCTGCAACATAGAGAGACACTTTAGGATTTGGGATCACGACAGTTAAAGGGTTAAGAATTAAATAATGTTAATAGTAGGCTAATAAAGAGCAACCATTCAGGGAAGTATTACTGTCTTGTCAATGAGTTTGTGTTGGAAACTTGTTAAGTGTTTTTTGTACTCCATCAACAATGACAATGTTTTTCTGTGTCATAATAATATAACATGATAGATAAATCTTACAAACTTCTACTTGGATTAAGTATGCACAAACCTTTACTTTCCTATGTACTTCTTAGTACTTCTCAATCATCTAATTTGTCTTTTCCAATCTAAGAGACCTGGTCTGTGGAAGGTAATCCCTAGAACCACTAACATACTCACTTTTACCATCTGTGAACAAGCACATAACTACACAATTTTGCTGACAAGAGCAACATGTGATTATAAAGACAAATAAAGCAGATCAAGCTTGGAGTTTTTCACCGAGTGAAATATCATCTGAAATAAAGGTATGTTCTACATTATCTTTAAACTAGTCCAACAATTTTTTGCACTCTGCATAAAATAGATTATAGACAATAAATAAAACATACTTGTCTCATCAAAGCAGAAGCGTGTCCAGTCACCAAAAGTGAAATCAACTCTTTCTCCATGTCTAGCAACAATAATTTTGCGTGGCCCATCAACAGGAAATTTGTGGAGAGACCCTTCCATTTTTGGCTTCTTAACCTGAAATGATATGTTTTTCCATGAGAGAGAAACTTAAGAGAAAATAAGGCAGTCATAGATGGTACTCACTTCTTAACATAATGGAACTCAGTTGGCATAATGGGTCCCATGCTGCAGAATCTGTATGACTTATTAATCCTTTCACTGTCTTACATTATGGACAAATTCATTGCTCACATAGATACATGTAGATGTTTTGAGCTCGGCTCCCCCAGATACATTGTGAGTGGTAAATTTTGGCCTAGACATAAGAGACTGGGTCTGTGCAGTTAGTGTTAATTATTTTTTTTATTTTTTATTACCACACTGGCCGATTCCCACCAAGGCAGGGTGGCCTGAAAAAGAAAAACTTTCACCATCATTCACTCCATCCCTGTCTTGCCAGAAGGGTGCTTTACACTACAGTTTTTAAACTGCAACATTAACACCCCTCCTTCAGAGTGCATGCACTCTCCTCCTGTCTCCAGGTGTTAATGGTATAAAAAAAAGTCCTACATCTGAATTGGAGAGCCAAGATGGTGGTCATTGGAGGGACAGAGTTGTGATCCACAGTTCCTAAAGTCCTACATGTCTCTGAAGTACATCAGTATCAGTAAGTAGCATGATGATAAAAGCAAACCTCTGACCTTGTATCTGGTTTAAAATAGCAACTACGAGGTGTTTTCTAGGATTTTTTAACCCTTAAACTGTCCAAACGTAGATCTATATTAGTACCGCTAGTACTACAAACGTAAATCAACGTTTTATTTTTCTTGCCTTCACATTTGGCACGATTGGCCTGAGATGCCTGGTCAGTACAGAATGGGTCTTAACACTAGGTGTGTGCAGTATTAAAAAATTTGGGAGCACTTAGTACCTTGTGGGAGCACCAGATCCACTGAGCACCAGCTAGAGCAAATAGCGTAGCAGACACCTGGGATTCACTGACGTCATGTCATGTTAACACTTCACTTTTAAGAGGAAAGTGATGTTGACTCAGAGTTTAGTGGCTTTGAGATGGATGTGGCCACAAGTGGTTGAGGAAATATCAAAAACCTTGATAATAACCCAAGTGCAACATCCTTTCATTTCTGATACCACTGGTAGTGTCATCCTGCCACAATGTCCCATAACCTATGCCCTAAGTAGAGAGAAACGATTCTGGAACATATTACATATGTATTCAGCAGGCTGGCCGACTGGCTGGCCAGCTGGCTGGGTGGCTGGCTGACTGGCTGGCTGACTGGCTGGCTGTCTAGCTGGCTGATTGACTTTAGCTGTCTCTCTGTCTGTATATGTCTGTCTATTTCTGTCTCTATCTGTCTATATCTCTGTCTCTGTCTTTCTCTGTCTGTTTCACAGGTACACATAAGTACAGTTATTATTTTTTTTTTTTCAACAAGTCGGCCGTCTCCCACCGAGGCAGGGTGACCCAAAAAAGAAAGAAAATCCCCAAAAAGAAAAGACTTTCATCATCATTCAACACTTTCACCACACTCACACATTATAACTGTTTTTGCAGAGGTGCTCAGAATACAACAGTTTAGAAGCATACACATATAAAGATGCACAACATATCCCTCCAAACTGACAATATCCCAAACCCCTCCTTTAAAGTGCAGGCATTGTACTTCCCATTTCCAGGACTCAAGTCCGACAATATGAAAATAACCGGTTTCCCTGAATCCCTTCACTAAATATTACCCTGCTCACACTCCAACAAATCGTCAGGTTCCAAGTATCATTCGTCTAAATTTCACTCCTATCTAACACTACTCAACCCCTGCCAATTTGAATTCAGGAAAAATAAAAGCACTAATGATGCAGTCATAAAAATGCTAGATCTGCTTTACACAGCATTGGAAAATAAGGAATATCCACTAGGAATTTTTATTGACCTAAGAAAAGCTTTTGACACAGTAGACCACAGCATCCTACTCCACAAACTTGACCATTATGGTATAAGAGGCCATGCGCTTGCATATTTCAAATCTTACCTTACTAATAGGTATCAGTATGTCACCATTAAAGACACAGCATCAACAACATGGCCACTTGATACTGGAGTTCTGCAGGGAAGTGTCCTTGGTCCCCTGCTCTTCCTCATATACATCAATGATCTTCCAAACGTATCTCAACACCTGAACCCCATTCTCTTTGCTGACGACACGACTTATGTCATCTCTCACCCTAATCTTGCCACCCTCAACACCATTGTTAACGAGGAGCTGATCAAAATATCGACTTGGATGACAGCCAATAAACTTATGCTTAACACTGACAAAACCTACTATATTATGTTTTGTAGCAGAGCAGGACTTGCACAAATTAACATAAAGATCGACAACACTCTAATTGCCAGACATAATGAGGGCAAATCCCTAGGCCTATACCTCAACAACAACCTGAATTTCAGCACCCATATCCAACACATAACCAAAAAAGTATCCAAAACGGTGGGGATCCTCTCCAATATACGATACTACGTGCCGCAAAATGCCCTTTTCACACTATACAACTCACTTATATACCCATACCTTACCTATGTTATTTGTGCTTGGGGATCAACTGCAGCAACACACCTAAAGCTAATAATAACCCAACAAAAAGCCACAGTAAGAATAATCACTAAATCCCATCCCTGGCAACACATCCCCCCCACTCTTCATAGATCTAAACTTACTCCCTGTTCAGTACATCCACACTTACTACTGTGCAATCTACATCTACAGGACCTTAAATTCCAATATTAACCTTGACCTAAAATGCTTTCTTGATAGTTGTGACAGAACCCACAGGCATAACACCAGACACAAACATCTCTATGACATTCCCCGTGTCCGACTAAACCTTTACAAAAATTCAATGTATGTCAAAGGCCCTAAAATCTGGAACACCCTACCTGAAAACTCTAGAACTGCAGACACATTCATCACCTTCAAAACTACCATTAGAAAACATCTTATCTCCCTGATACACCCCGTCAACTAATTACATGAATACCACCTGGTGGTTCACACTTACACTCACTCACCCATTTGACCATAAACAGAAATATCAATCTCAATCTTAAAATAATGAATCCTAACTAGTCATAAGTTGGCCTGTGATACTCCAATACTGAAACTATGTATTGTGCCAAAACAAAAGCATTCACATTGCTAAACTCACAAACTAGTATTTAGTCACTTAGCCATAATACCAACTTACCTCATAATTTGTAATATTTTAAATTTAAGAATTAATCTAAGTCTGCCCGAAATGCCTAGCCATGCTAGGTGTTCTAGTGGTACACTCTGTAATTATTATTTTACTACATGTAAACCACACAATAACCAAATTCTGTAAACTCAGCATTGTAATCCTTATAGAGAATAAACTTTGAATTTGAATTTGAGTTGACAATGGTCCGCTGTACCAAATGCATCCACCTGCCTGTGCCCACACCAAGCATCCCACATGTTCTTACTCAGTTTGGCTTTGTTTCTCGTTGAGTGAGCATTGTGAGAATATGCCTTCTTCATTGATTAACCCTTTGACTGTCGCAACCCCCAATCCTGAGGTGTCTCCTGGTGTCGCAAAATTTAAAAAAAAAAATAATTTTTTCTTATGAAATGATAGAGAATCTTTTCCCGATTGTAATGACACCAAAAAAACGAAATTTGATGGAAAACTGACGGAATTATGCTCTCGCGAAGTTAGCGACCTCGGCGCTGTTTACAAATCGGCGATTTCGCCCACTTTGAGCCCTATTTTCGGCTAATTCCATTGTTCCAGTCGCCCAAACTCATAGCTATTTCTTTAGAACTCCATTTTTTCAATCGATTGAGTACAAGAAACTGCCCATTTACCGATTTCAACTACCTAATAATGTGGTCAGAAATTTGCAATTTGGCCAATTTCACGAAAATTTAAAAATATGACAATTTCAAAATAAGGTCCAGAATGAACAATGCAGACATTCCTGGCTCTGAAATAACATTTTCTTTGCTCATCAGTCATGTCTCCAGGCCCCTCTGATATTACTCTTGCTTTCTATTTTGAATTTTTATTCAAACAAAAAATAGAAGACTTACTATTATGCAGACTACTGCAATACTGTAATAATTGTATAAATAACATCAACCCATTCATGACTGCATATCAGAATGGCTAGTTGGACATTTATTGGACAATGGCATCATTTGTTTACTTTTGAACATTGGCAAAAATCAAACATTTCCCCTACTTTGAGCTCCATTTCCAGGTTCTTTTTATAGTAAAATCAATCAAAATCACCTCAATTTCTATAATATGTTTTCCATTCTATCAAATGAGACCAAGAAAACGAGAATACAACCATAAATACTGTACGAAAATAGACCACAAAGTCGGCATTTTAATTAAAAAAAACGGTCAGAGGTTTTTTTTTTCCTCATTATGCACTGCGTGCTCCAGGATTTTTTTTATATGGTGCACACTGACCACACAGACCCATTCTCTCACATGTGAGCCAACCAGCTTTCTCCTGTTTGATTTGAAGCCGCTAGAATTTATGAGTATACATGTATATACGTCAAACACAGTACCTCGTAAGATGTATATATACAACTTGAAATTTTTGTGTAAGGCTGAATTCAAAATAGGGAGCAAATGTAATACAGGAGAGGCCTGAAGACATGATTAATGAACAGAGGAAATGTTGGATCTTCTTAATTTTGCATAAAATTTGCCGAATACAGTGGAACCTCTACTTACGAGTGCATGAAACGTGCAAGTTTTTCCAGATATGAGCAGTCACTCGGTCGATTTTTTGCTTCCAGACTCGGGCAAAATTTCTAGATGCGAGTGGGCCTCAAGGGAGGTTTCTTGATGCTGGTGAGGGGCTCTTGCTCTTGATCTAGGGAACTGGGTCTCATTTGTTTGTTAGACTATCTTACTGAAACTTGGCAATGTATGATGGAAAGATGCTTCTTAAAATAACCCAAAATTGAAAGAAATTGGACCATGCACCATCCCCCCAATGAAAAGCAGGGGTGTCACTAGCACGTTAAGAGACCATACAATAAGTGTCAGGGGACCGAGACTGTTCAACTGCCTCCCAGCACACATAAGGGGGATTACCAACAGACCCCTGGCAGTCTTCAAGCTGGCACTGGACAAGCACCTAAAGGCAGTTCCTGATCAGCCCGGCTGTGGCTCGTACGTTGGTTTGCGTGCAGCCAGCAGCAACAGCCTGGTTGATCAGGCGCTGATCCACCAGGAGGCCTGGTCACAGACCGGGCCGCGGGGGCGTTGACCCCCGAAACTCTCTCCAGGTAACTCCAGGTCTCCAGGTAATAAATAACGGAGTTCACTTCTCAGCCATTAACCACCTCTTAGTGGTATATTTTCATATGGTTTTTATGGTTGTATTCTCATTTTTTTGTTCTCATTTGATAGAATGAAAAATATATTACTGAAATATATATGATTTTGATTGCTTTCACAATGAAAAGTGCCTTGAATTTGAGCTCAAAGTAGCAGAAATGTTTGATTTTAGCCGATTTTCAAGAGTAAACAAATGACGTCACTGTCTAATGTGTGTGCAACTGGCTAGTCTAATATGCAGTCATGAATGGGTTGACATTATTTATATAATTATTACAATACTGCAGTAGTCGGCATAACAGTAAATCTCCTATTTTTTGTGTTAATAAAAATTCCAAATGGTAAGCAAGAGTTATCATTATAAGAATACGTATGTACTAATTAACAATAATAATACATAATAATAATACATATAATAATAATAATAATAATAACAATAATAATAATAATAATAATATTGGGATATTGGCAGTTTGGAGGGATATGTTGTGTATCTCTATACGTATATGCTTCTAAACTGTTATATTCTGAGCACCTCTGCAAAAGCAGTGATAATGTGTGAGTGTGGTGAAAGTGTTGAATGATGATGAAAGTATTTTCTTTTTGGGGATTTTCTTTCTTTTTTTGGGTCACCCTGCCTCGGTGGGAGACAACCGACTTGTTGAAAAAAAAAAAAAAAAAAAAAAATAATAATAATAATACGTAAAATAATAATACATAATACGGTGGAACCTTGACTTACGAGTGTCCCAACTTGTGAGTTTTTTGAGATACGAGCCGTCCCTGGGTCGATTTTTTGCTCTGAGTTATGAGCCAACATTTCAGTTACGAGCCAGCTCCCCCATCCCTCTTCCCCCTCAACCAAAAACCTGAACACCTCGCTTGTTTATCTATGATTTCATGCTTTAATTTCATGGAAACCATTCCCTTTTTCTTCTCAGCGATAATAATATAATATTATTACAGTAAAGTCATTCAGTAAGTCAGTCAAGTCATTCAGTAAGTCAAGCCACTCAGTAAATCAGTCAAGTCACTCAGCAAGTCAGTCAAGTCACTCAGCAAGTCAGTCAAGTCACTCAGTAAGCCAGTTAATTCACTCAGTAAGTCAGTCAGTTCAGTCGGTCAGTTCAGTCGGTCAGTTCAGTCAGTCAGTTCAGTCTGTCAGTCATTCAGTCAGTCATTCAGTCAGTCATTCAGTAAGTCAGTCATTCAATCAGTCAGTCACACAAATTCATGTTACCCTCTTTTTCTGTGTGCAAAGTAACACTTCAGTTACGGCTACAGGTTATCTCGTCTAATATCTTTGTTAATTCTAAGACTTAAGTGCTTATACCTCTTCGTGCCACTTTCAGCAACACTGGTATGGCTACTGGGTGTCATGATTGCTTGGCAGATACAAGGTATAGTAATTAAAATATCGTAACACTATTGACAAACACAGCTGCTTTGTACGAGAGAAAGACTGGACACGTATGAATTACGAATGCTTGGATGGTGGGGTTGTGTCGGGGAGTGGTAGGGGATGGTGGGGGGTGGTGTCGGGGTGTGGTAGGGGATGGCTCCCCGGCTGCTACACAAGAAGGCAGCCGCTTGAGCAAAAGAGAATTTTTTTTTTTCCTTCCCACAAACTGAACCATGTTAAATTAATTATATGACGTGTTACATAAAATTGTGCAGCAATTCTTCAATGGCGGTCTACTGAATTATTATACATAACAATAGAGCTTCAGTTCCCTAAATTAATAATGATAATAATTATAATAATGATAGAGCTTCAGTTCTCTAATAATAATAATGCATAATAAGTACGTAATAATAATTCAGATTGCTTCTGCTAGTTGGCACAGCTGATCAGCAGTAAACATGTTTACATCCCTGTGGGGGCAGTTCTCTCATGCTTGTTTGCAGTCGTTTGGCCAAATTTCTTTTTTCTAACCATGGGTCCTAGTGATCTACTGCAGTTAGCCTCAAAAATACTCCATTTTCTCTTACAGTAAGAACATGAGAAGATACTATAGTCAAATTGGGACAGAACTGGCAGATGCTTCTGTCACTGCTGCTGCTGCCTCTGCCGTTGCCACTGCCTCTGCCACCATATTATGGCCTATTTTATTCATTCTAGAGTATATACAGTGGACCCCCACCTTACGAACGCATCGCGTTACGTTAAATCTGCCATACGAAGAATTGAACACAAAAATTTTGCCTTGCCTCACGATAAAAAACTTACCTTACGTGATTCGTCCGGGACGCGTCCCACGTGTGGCCTCAGCTGCCCCGTGGGTGCCAGTGTTTAAAAGCCAGCCAGTGCAGTCACATCCACGCATACATTCGGTACATTTCACCTTATCCCAGTGTTTTTTGTGCTTGTAACTGCAAAATAAGTCACCATGGGGCCCCAAGAAAGCTTCTAGTGCCAACCCTGTGGTAAAAAGGGTGAGAATTAATATGGAAATTAAGAACGATTTTGAAGGGTTTGGGGCTAACCCTGAGAAGCCTATACCAGTTGTGGAATCCATTGTGCCTACTTCAAAGATTAAGGAAATGTGTGCGAAGTGGGTTGAAGTGCAAACCTTTATGGATGAAAATCACCCTAACACAGCTATTGCAAGCTGTGCTGGTGACTATTACAATGACAATGTTGTGATCCATTTTAGGCAAATCTTGGAGGTACAGACCTCTATGGACAGATTTGTTGTGTGACAGAGGTCCAGTGACTCTCAAGCTAGTCCTAGTGGCATTACTGAAACTATGTATAGTGCCAAAACAAAAGCATTCACATTGTTAAACTCACAAACTAGTATTTAGTCACTTAGCCATAATACCAACTAACCTCATAATTTTGTAATATTTTAAACTTAAGATTTAATTTAAGTCTGCCCGAAATGCCTAGCCATGCTAGGTGTTCTAGTGGTACACTCTGTAATTATTATTTTACTACATGTAAACCACACAATAACCAAATTCTGTAAACTCAGCATTGTAATCCTTATAGAGAATAAATTTTGAATTTGAATTTGAATTTGAAAAAGAAGAAGGGAAGTAACCCTAGACAAGGACTTGCTACCTCAAGTCCTAATGGAAGGGGATTTCCCTTCTAAACAATAACTTCCACACTCTCCCCTTCTCCCATCCCATCAATCATCACCAGATCTTCAATAAAGGTAAGTGTCATGTATTCTATTCTTAGTAGAGTAGTAATTGTGCATGTCTTCTTCAGTTTGTGTGTATTAAAATTAATATTTCATGTGATAAAATTGTTTTTTATTCATACTATGGGGTGTCTTGCACGGATTAATTTGATTTCCATTATTTCTTATGGGGAAAATTAATTCGCCTTACGATAATTTTGACTTACGATGAGCTCTCAGGAATGGATTAATATTGTAAGGCGGGGGTCCACTGTATTATGTTTCTATGCTAATTATATTGTTTATTATGCCATATTAGATGAATTGTGATAGATAAATAAGCCATAGCATTGATAATAGCATCATATTCAAGTATTTTTTCTCGTCTCTCCAGAGCGCAGGAACGAATTAATGGTTTTTCAATTAATTTAAATGAGGAAAATTAATTTGATATACGAATAAATTGAGTTACGAGTTAGCTCGTGGAACGGATTAAACTCGTAAGTCAAGGTTCCACTGTACTACTATAATAATAATTATAATAATATGTACATACCATGTATAATTTAGCAAGGTAAATGCTGTATTACTACATAATTTCTTTACATTATTATTATTACAGTGGACCCCCAGTATTCGATATTAACCCTCTGAGGGTCCGTCCCGTAGATCTACAGCTTTACGTTCAGGGTCCAAACCGTAGATCTACGTCATGAGCTCAGCTCACTCTGATAAACTGTGAGTGGTACATTTGGGCCTAGATATGACAGAATACATCTATGTGGTATGTGTGCACCACATAAAACAGATCCTGCAGCACGCTATGTATAATGAGAGAAAAAAACTGAAATCATGATTTTTCGATTAAAACAGCAACTTTGTAGTGCTTTTTCATATGTTTTTTATAGTTCTATTTGCGATTTCTTGGTCTCATTTGATAGAATGGAAGACATATTACAGAAATAGAGATGATTTTGATTGGTTTTAGTACTGGAAATGGCTTGAAACTGAGCTCAAAGTAGCAGAAATGTTAATTTTTTGCCGATATTCAAGAGTAAACAAACGACCTCACACGTCTAATACACGCCAGGTGGTGGGTCTAATATGCATTCACAAATATGGTGATAATATTTATACAATTATTACAGTACAGTGGACCCCCGGTTAACGATTTTAATCCGTGCAAGAGGGGTAATTGTTATGCGAAATAATCGTTATGTGAATGAATTTTCCCCATAAGAAATAATGGAAATAAAATTAATCCGTGCAAGACACCCAAAAGTATGAAAAAAAAAATTTTACCACATGAAATATACATTTTCCCACACACAAAGAGAAGGATACATGCACAATAGTAGAGTAGTACATGCACAGTATATATTGTGCATGTACTACTCTACTAAATGAAGAATAAATGACACTTACCTTTATTGAAGATGCAGCAATGACTGATGAGACACTGTGTCCTGGGAGTGCCTTTTCCTCCTGAGTACTGTAGGTCCTGTTTGGCATTTTCTTCCAGAACAGGCCTTATCACACTGTGTATGCCACTACGATTCTTAAATCTCTCAAACCAACCTTTGCTGGCTTTAAATTCACCAATATGAGCACTAGTTCCAGGCATTTTTCCCTGTTCACCTGGGTGTTAGTCGACTGGTGTGGGTTGCATCCTGGGAGACAACATTAAGGACCCCAATGGAAATAAGTTAGACAGTCTTCAATGACACTGACTTTTTTGGGTTATCCTGGGTGGCAAATCCTCTGGGGTTAATTGTTTCTTGGTATTCTCAATAAGCCACACCAACAACGGTGCTACAGCAGCAGCAGCAGCTGACAGTGGTACAGCAGCAACAGACGGTGGTACAGCAGCAACAATGCTACAGCAGCAGCAGACGATGCTACAGCAGCAGCAGCAGCAGACGATGCTACAGCAGCAGCAGCAGCAGACAATGCTACAGCAGCAGCAGACGATGCTACAGCAGCAGCAGCAGCAGACGATGCTACAGCAGCAGCAGCAGCTGACAGTGCAGCAGCAGCAGCTGTACCACCAATAGTAGCGATACTTATCAATGATCTTTTTCTTCTTCTCTATTGTAATTCTCACCCTTATTGCTGTAGGGTTGGCACTAGAAGCTTTCTTGGGGCCCATGGTCACTTATTTTCCAGAAAAAGCACCGAAAACACTGTAATAATACGAAATATTCCGATTGTATGCTTGGATGTTACCGCGGAGGCTGGCTGGTAAACAATGCCACTGGCGGAACATGTGAGCGTGGCTCAGGCCGCACATTGGACGCGTCTCGGAGGAAAATCGGTAAGCGGGTTTTTAAGCGGTATGTGAGGCAAAATTTTTGCAATTAAAGTAAGCGGTATGCGAAATAATCGCTATGTGATGCCATCGTTATGCGGGGGTCCGTAAATATCGCTGACACATCAAAATTCGCGAGAGCATAATTTCGTCAATTTTCCATCAAATTTCGTACTTTTTGTTTTATTACCCTCACAAAAAGATTCTCTACCATTTCATAAGAAAAAATAACAAATTTTTTTTTTTTAAATTCTTGGACACTGGGGCACCACTTCAGATTTGGGCCTTGGACCCTGAAGGGGTTAATCCGTTCCTGAGAGCTCATCGAATACCGAAAATATCGAAAACCGAATCAATTTTCCTCATAAGAAATAATGGAAATCAAATTAATCAGTGCAAGACACCCAAAAGTACGAAAAAAAAATTTACTACATGCAATATTAAGTTTAATGCAATAGAATAATTACAATAACAATAAAATAATTGACACTTACCTTTAATGAAGATCTGGTGATGATCGATGGGATGGGAGGAGGGGAGAGGTGTTAGTGTTTAGAAGGGGAATCCCCTTCCATTAGGACTTGAGGTAGCAAGTCCTTTTCTGGGGTTACTTCCCTTCTTCTTTTAATGCCACTAGGACCAGCTTGAGAGTCACTGGACCTCTGTCGCACAACATAACTGGCAGCCTCACCATGCCTAATCACACTATGTATGCCACTACGATTCTTAAATCTTTCAAACCAACCTTTGCTGGCCTTAAATTCACTCACATCAGCACTAGTTGCAGGCAATTTCTTTACCAAATCGTCATGCAACTGCCTAGCCTTTTCACAAATGATCGCTGAGAGATGCTTTCTCCTGCTATGTGTTTTTCATTTATCCAAACCAATAACAGTCTCTCAACATTTTCTAACACTTGCAGTCGCTGTTTTGTAATCACAGTTGCACCTTTTGCAAGAACAGCTTCCTTGATTGCCGTTTTCCTGGTCACTATAGTAGAGATGGTTGATTGGGGTTTATTATACAACCTGACTAGCTCCGACACACGCACTCCACTTTCATACTTTGCAATTAGCTCTTTCTTCATTTCAATAGTCATTAGTGCCTTTTTTCTTGAAGAGTTGGCACTAGAAGGTTTCTTGGGGCCCATGGTGACTTATTTTGCAGAAAGAAGCACTAAAAACAGTGATAATATGGATAATATGGAATGTACCGAATGTATCCTTAGATGCGCGCACATTGGCTGGCTTGTAAACACTGGCACACACGGAGCAGTTCAGGCCACACGTGGACACGTCTCGAACGAAACGTATCGAATACCGGGTTTTCAATCGGATACCGAGGCAAAATTTTTGCGATATAATGCATCAAATACCGGATTTATCGAATACCAATGCCATCGAATACCGGGGGTCCACTGTATTATTGTGTTCTTTATGAAACTACGTACATAGTGATTTAATGGAGTTTGCCTTACAAACACTCTGTTTTCTGTTATAATAAAATCATGGGAAGTTATGTAGGAATGGCCACCACGGTGGCCCTATACCCCTCAACAACAACAAAGGCTGTTGTGCCACCTCCACTAACACTACTCACATACGTAATATTTCATTCATTCTAGTGTACATATCATGTTTCTATGTTATTAATATTGTTTATTATGTCATATTAGATGAACTGTCATAGATAATTAAGCAATAGAGTTGATCTTAGGGAAATTATTGAAGTACACCTACCATCCAATTTACGACCTGCTCGACATACGTCCACTCGACTTACGACCATGCATTTGACAGCTGGGCTGGGCCGGCTGATGCATACCGCTGTACAATATTTGACGATACTAGCATCAGCAATGCACCATGTAGGCAGCATCAGTTTGAGTTACCCTGCCCTATCAGCAGCATCATACTGTATTAACCCTTTCAGGGTCCGTGCCGTAGATCTACGTCTTTACGTTAAGGGTCCAAACCATAGATCTACGCCATGAGCCCATCTCACTCTGATAAGCTGTGAGAAGTAAATTTGGGCCTAGATATGAGAGAATACATCTATGTGGTATGTGTGTACCACATAAAACAAATCCTGCAGTACACAGTGCAAAATGAGAGAAAAAATACTTAGACCATAATTTTCAATTAAAACAGCGACTTTGCAGTGTTTTTTGTATGTTTTTTATGGTTGTATTTGCAATTTCTTGGTCTCATTTGATAGAATTGAAGACATATTACAGAAATAGATATGATTTTGATTGGTTTTAGTATTGAAAATGGCTTGAAATTGAGCTCAAAGTAGTGAAAATGTTAAATTTTTGTCGATGTTCAAGAGTAAACAAATGACCTCACACGTCTAATATATGCCAGCTGGTGGGTCAAATATATATTCACAAAAGTGATATTATTTATACAATTATTATAATATTGCATAACAGTAAATCTTCTATTTTTTAGTTTGAATAAAAATTCATTATGTGAATAAAAAATTAAAATGGAATTCATTTGTAATGCCTGAAAATGTAACTAATGAACAGAGGAAATGTTAGTTTAGTGCCAGGAATGCCTGCATTGTTTACTCTGGACCCTTTTTTGAAATTGGAATACAGTGGACCCCCGGTTTACGATATTATTTCATTCCAGAAGTATGTTCAGGTGCCAGTACTGACCGAATTTGTTCCCATAAGGAATATTGTGAATTAGATTAGTCCATTTCAGACCCCCAAACATACACATATAAATGCACTTACATAAATACACTTACATAATTGATCGCATTGGGAGCTGATCGTAAACCGGGGGTCCACTGTATTTTGAACTTTGCACTAAATTGGCCAAATTACCAATTTCCGATCACATTATTTTGTAGTTGAAACAGTTGATTTGGTGATTTCTTGTGCTCAATCGATAGGATAGAAGTAATACTACTGAAATAACTAAGAATTTGGTCAACTGGAATAATGTAACTGGCCTAAAATGAAAGTCAAAGTCGGCAAAATCGCTGATGCGTAAATATCGCTGACACATCAAAATTCGCGAGAGCATAATTTCGTCAGTTTTCCACCAAATTTCGTACTTTTGTTTTATTACCTTTGGAAAAAGATTTGCCACCATTTCATAAGAAAAAATAACAAAATTATTTTTTGAAAATTCTTGGACACTGGTGCACACTTTGAAATTTGGCATCTGGATGCTGAAAGGGTTAACTGTACTAACTGGACAGTAAATTTCACCATGGCCCCTAAGAGGAAGTCTAAATCTTGCACTGGAGATTGTGGCAAGAAAGGCTCTTACTCTCGAACTCTCTTTATTTGTGTTCACTGTTGCACATAAACCTGTCTGTTTCGGCCTGTATATCTGTCTGTATCTGTATGTCTGTATATATTTGTCTGTATCTGTCTATGTCTTCCTGTGTTTTTCTGTCTTCCTGTGTCTTTCTGTCTACCTGTGTGTCTGTCTGCTTGTCTCTCTGTCTCAGAGAACCGCTCATGAACCAACAGGTATTACACACGAAGCAGAGTCGCCACATCTTCAATATGACACTAATATCAGCTCTACGGTTTATTTATCTATCACAATTCATCTAATATGACATAATAAACAATATAAATAACATAAAAACCTGATGAATAAAATATGAACTTAACTGTTTTAAACTCCTCATCTTGCACCTGTGCTGGTGTGCAGGTATACATTAAAATCATTAAGAATGTGTTATTGGTCTTGAAGATGCCATTTTAATAATGATAAAAATAACACAATAATAATCACTATGAGGCACATTAAATGTGTATAAAACGTTAATACAGACATAAATGATTAAAATATATCAATAGTACATTATGGTAAAATGAAATAATGATTGTACATTACAGTACTATGTAGGTAGTTTATATAGCAAAGGTTTGACATTATGCCCTACCCAGTATGTCGGCAATTTTCAAAGGTTTGACTTGCGTCCATTTTGACTTACGACCAGTTGGTCGGAACCAAGCTCGGTCGTAAGTTGGATGGTACTTGTATTTTGTTGTGCCTGGAATTCCACAGGAACTGATTAATTCCATTTAAATTAATTTAAATGAGGAAAATTGACTCTGCAAACAAGCAAATGCAGATGCGAGCAAGGTCACGGAACGGATTAAACTCGCAAGTAGAGGTTCCACTGCACTGTCTCCTGCGCACTTTATAGGGTAGTTCTGATAGAAGAGCTGTTTCTTGTGCTCAGTCGATAGAATGGAAGGCAATTAGCAAAGAATTCTGTCAAACTGATCATTGGAAATGGCTTAAAATAAGACTCAAAGTGGGCAAAATCCCCAATGTGCAAATTACACCAAGGCCACCAAATTTATACCTGCATAATTCCTTAAGTCTTGGTGTTATTACTTTCAGAAAAAGATTCTCAACCATTTAACCCTTTTAGGGTCCAAGGCCAAAATCTGAAGGGGTGCCCCAGTGTCTAAGAAATTTTGAAAAAATAAAAAATTATTTTTTCTTACAGAATTAAAGATAATATTTTTGTGAAGGTTATAAAAAAAAAAATCTGATCAGTGCTTACCGAGATACAGCGGCGGGAAGTTGACCCAAAATGACCGGGTGGTGGCAACATCAACGACTTCCGCAAAATCGCATTTTTTTTATTTCACGTTTTTTATACTTTTTACTTTTCTAATTTTTTTCTTTTTCTAGTAACATTTGTGGCCTGTGAGACCAATATAATGTATATTGTATAAGTGTACACTCATTGTATTCAACACAATAACTGCACTAATTTGTTTATCATTATATTGCTTATAAAACTTGTTTACAAGTTTACTGTAAACAAAATGATGAAAATATTAGTGCGGTTGTGTTGAATACAATGGTACCATATAGTACCATATGGTACAATGGTGCCATAGGGTGCAATGGTGCCATAGGGTGCCATGGTACCATATGGTACAATGGTACCATATTCTGCTCTTGACTCTCGCCCAGGCAGGTCATAGCAGCTCTCCTTACTCTGTCTCCCTACGATCCCCGCTGGGGAGGGGAACCTTTACCAGCGTTATCATCGCCTTGACTTGCACGATGAGCTACGCAAATCGTGTAAAGATCAAACCAAGAAATGGTACCGTTGATGATTCAACGAAGATTGCTCTTGCAACTGTTGTTCAGGGAGCACTGGAAGTAAAATTCAACACCATATTGTCACTGAAAGAAGCATTCATTGTTGTGTGTCACGATGATGCTGAAGCAGAGAAGCTACTCACTACAGAAGCCATCACTACTCTTACTACTCAAGGGTTTACTGTTACGTCATCTCCTGCCCTCAGGGCAAGGAAATCAGTATTCCTAAAAAAACTGGACAAGATTCTGACGTCTCAAACACCTGCTGAACTCAAGTCATCCATCGAGACGCAAAATACTTGGGCTACTGTTGACAGCATTACAAAAATCCCAAATGCAACGTCCATGATCAAGGTCACCTTCACCGACGTGAACATGGCTGCCACTGCACTGAACGAAGGTCTTGCTGTCTACTACTACTACATCAGCCCTACCTACATTGAAGCAGAGAGATATCACTACATCCAACATTGCTGGAACTGTTATTCATACCATCACACCACCAAAGCATGTCCAGTAAAAGACAAGAAGTTCTGCACTACATGTGGTAGTGAGGGACACGCCTTCAGTTCCTGCACCGCTGCTGCTCCAACACAACCAGCGTGCTTAAACTGCAAGAGTAATGATCACCATACACTGGCAGCAAAATGTCCTACAAGAAAGGATATTATGAAGAAAACACAAGATGCAGCAAAGAAAAAACCTACTAGCAACACTCCAACGTATGCAGCAATTGCAAAAATACAAGCAGACACTACAAAATTACTTCAAGCATCTACTCAGCCCGCCTCCACCACCACCACCACCATCACTCCTCCAACATGTGACGTAACGAAGATTCACTACTGTCTACTATACGCTCACATGCAGAACATGGCTGTACCTAGATCATTTAACTCTACCATCAACGAGTTATTTGCATTAAATAACATGCCTTCATTTACATTTCCAGCATCTCCACCTTCTGAAGAAATTCTCAAATTCACCAAAAACTTAATCGCCAACTCTTCTGCAGAAGTTCCATCAACACCACCAACTAGTGACGTCAATCCAACAACGACCAATGAGAAGCCTCCACCGCCACCACCTCTCACTGAATCCAACCAATCAGAAGCCTTACCACCAGAAACATCTTCTAATTCGTCTACTGAAGTTGAAAACGAAGCAACACCACCTTCCTCTACTCCACCACCGCCTTCTCTACTTAGCTCACGTCGATTACCTGGAACACCATGGGTTAAACACAAAGGACTCATATTCTACACCACGAGGCTGTACCCTGCAAGCATGACTCGCCTAGAACTCATCCAACATCTCCAAGACAACACTGTATCGTACCAAAGCGAAGAAAGACCATTCCCTACCTACAACCAGATACTCCACCAACTCCAAACCAACGAATACTACTACAGCTCTCCCATAAGTGTGATACAACTCTCTCGAAAACAATTTACCGCACTGATAAACGGTTTAAGACCATAACCAACTCATCCTGCTTGCTGCCTTCTGACACTCCCAGCTCCTACCGCTGCCTTCGCCATCCTCTCCTAGTGAGCCAAGCAATGACATCAGTCAAGCCTCTCTATCTACGTCTCCAGTACTTTTGTACCACATGTCCCAAAGTGGTTGGGCCACTTGCCTTGATTCCTCCTCTTCCCCTCCTCCCCATCCTTTTCCAGTTATTTCCATCCTTCCATATCCTTCTTCCTTCCCATCTTACGACAGCTCTCGTCGTCCTCGATTCGACAGGATACCATATGGTGCACCCTTCAGATCCACTTCCTTCAGTCTTAGAACTGTAAGTTGTGAAGAGGAGAGTCAGAATTTGCCCGGAGAGTGAGTAGGGAATGAGAGCTTCCTTGCCGCCAGGCATGATGAACAAAGCTACTTTGGCAGCATTCCCACAATGCCATGCAGGCGTCCATATTTTTTCTATAGTGCATACACTGACCACCCAGACCCATTCTCTCAGATATACGCCTACCAGCCTTCTTGCACTAAATTTGATGCCGCTAAAATTTTGGCATAGATCTACGGTTTGGACCCTCAACATAAAGCCGTAGATCTACAGCATGGACCCTCAAGGGGTTAAGAGAAAAACAGTTCTTTTCCCTTTTGAAAATTCTCGACACTTTTAGCACTTTTAATTTTAGAGGTGCCAAAGTGAAGGAGTTTATAGAAGCATGAGTAAAATGATGTGTATGAACATATAAAAAGAAGAAAGAGTACATAAATGTAGCACAGATGTTGAAGAGATGTGAAATAAGCAGCTAAATTAGACACATGTGCAACTCTTGGGTATCTTTATTGAGGAAACGTTTCGCCACACAGTGGCTTCATCAGTCCATACAAAGGATAAACTTGAAGAACAGGAGGAGAATGAGGTAATCAGTCCCTCAGCCTTGAGTCGATGTGGTCAGTCCATCAATCTTGAATAGAATACGGCATATGAGCGGAGAAGCAGCTTATAAACCGTATGGCAGGAGAGGTGCAGCAGTCGTAGGTGGTGTCACATTTGTCCAATGTGGAAGTAGGTCGTGCCCAAGGGTTAGGCAAGCGAAGAATTCCCAAGTATTAAGATCCCAAGAAGTTGCAGTGTCTGACAGGATTGTAGATGAATGGTTCAAAGAACCGACATGTTGTTAAATTAGACACATGTGCAACTCTTGGGTATCTTTATTGAGGAAACGTTTCGCCACACAGTGGCTTCATCAGTCCATACAAAGGATAAACTTGAAGAACAGGAGGAGAATGAGGTAATCAGTCCCTCAACCTTGAGTTGATGTGGTCACAATCTTGAATAGAAACCATTCATCTACAATCCTGTCAGACACTGCAACTTCTTGGGATCTTAATACTTGGGAATTCTTCGCTTGCCTAACCCTTGGGCACGACCTACTTCCACATTGGACAAATGTGACACCACCTACGACTGCTGCACCTCTCCTGCCATACGGTTTATAAGCTGCTTCTCCGCTCATATGCCGTATTCTATTCAAGATTGATGGACTGACCACATCGACTCAAGGCTGAGGGACTGATTACCTCATTCTCCTCCTGTTCTTCAAGTTTATCCTTTGTATGGACTGATGAAGCCACTGTGTGGCGAAACGTTTCCTCAATAAAGATACCCAAGAGTTGCACATGTGTCTAATTTAACAACATGTCGGTTCTTTGAACCATTCATCTAAAATCTTTTTACATGTAAACTACATTATCAGTAAACTGCATAAAAGAAATAAATTACTAAAGTTTGAATTTACTGTCCTATAAAGAGTTAGGATTATACCCGAGTCCTGAAAGTATAAGACCATAACCATTAACCCTTCAACTGACGGGACCCCTGCTCACAAACTTGCTCTCAGTGTCGAAGAATTTAAAAAAAAAAAAACATGAAATGATAGAGAATCTTTTTCCGGTGGTAATGGCACCAAAAGTACAAGATTTGATTGAAAACTTACAGAATTACATTCTCGCAAAGTTAGTGATCTCGGTGATATTTACACATCGACGATTTTGCCCAATTTGAGCCCTATTTTTGGCTAATTCTATTGTTCCAGTCCACCAAACTCATAGCTATTTCTTTAGAACCCCATTTGTTCAATTTCAACTACCCAATAACGTGGTCAGAAATTGGCAATTTGACCAATTTCACGCAAATTAAAAAGATGTCAATTTCAAAATAGGATCCAGATTGAACAATGCAGATATTCCTAGCACTAAAATAACATTTTCTCTGTTATCAGTCAAATCTCCAGGCTCCTCTTATATTACTCTTGCTTTCTATTTTGAATTTTTATTAACACAAAAAAATAGATTTACTGTTATGCAGACTACTGCATTATTGTAATAATTGTATAAATAATGTCAACCCATTCGTGACTGTGTATTAGAATGGCTAGTTGGACACTTATTGGACAATGATGTCATTTGTTTACTCTTGAACATTGGCAAAAATCAAACATTTCTGCTGATTTGAGCTCAATTTCAAGGTCCTTTTCATCGTGAAACCAATCAACATCATCTCTACTTCTGTAATATGTCTTCCATTCTATTAAATGAGACCAAGAAAACGAGAATACAACCATAAATACTATACGAAGATACGCCTCAAAGTTGGTGTTTTAATCCAAAAACATGGTCGGAGTTTTTTTTTTCTCATTATGCACTGCGTGCTTCAGGATTTTTTTTGTTACTGCGCACACTGACCACCCAGACCCATTCTCTCACATATGGATCTACCAGCTTTCTCCCGCTTGATTTGAAGCCGCTAGAATTTTGGAGTACAAACACATCAAAAACACTGGCTCATAAGACATGTGTGTGTCAGAAACAGTCAAAGGGTTAAAAAGAAGCAACATCAGACATGGCCATGCCTAAAACTGCTCTTTAAATGGGTACCACAAAATATTTCCACGTACATAAAGAATGTTTTGCCAAAATTTTTGCACCAGTGACAGTCTGGCCCAAAAATATAAATTTCACTGAAAAAAAAATCAATATTTCATTTGAAAGAATACAAAAAAATGAATAAACTTGTACTATAATGTTAACTGTACCTAAGTTAAATAAAAAAAATGAAATACATACCAATGTTTTTAGAATTGCAATGGATGGTTGCCTGATACAAAAAGGCCAAGAAAACTGTACACGTCCAGTTGCACTTCCAGTTGTAGATTTTTTTAAAGAGCCTGAAATAAGATATTCCATTATAGACCAAGAAACTCTAGCAGTAGTAGAAGGTGAAGATATGATAATTGATATACAGTAGATCATCGTTTAACATTGTTTTGTCTTGCACATTTTGGTTATAGCACGACTGAAGAATTGCAGCATATTTTAGTTTAACACTTAGTAAAATTAGTTTAACACGGGTGCAGGAGGGAAAAAAATTTTGAGCACGCGGTCACCCACAAGGCGGGAAGGGCTACAGCCATCCCCCACCAGAATCAGCCACCCCACCACCCTCCCAGCCTTCAGTTTGGTCCATATGTGTGCTGGATGAACCTGTGCCAGTACAGTGGACCCCCGCTTAACGATCACCTCCAAATGCGACCAATTATGTAAGTGTATTTATGTAAGTGCATTTGTACGTGTATGTTTGGGGGTCTGAAATGGACTAATCTACTTCACAATATTCCTTATGGGAAAAAATTCGGTCAGTACTGGCACCTGAACATACTACTGGAATGAAAAAAGTTCGTTAACCGGGGGTCCACTGTATAGTGGACCCTCAGTTAACAATGCTATCAGATGGCGATAAAATCAGATACCAATACGTTTTTGCATCAAAATATTGGCTCGGCTAATGATGAAACACTCAGTTAGGGACATTCAGCCAATGTATAGCCAGTGCGCCATTGTTTACAAGCCAGGGAGGACGATTCCACGCTTACGTGCGATACATTTTGTATTATTCCATTGTTTTTAGTGCTTGTAACTGCTAAATAAGCCACCCTGCATGCCCTGCAGGCATGCAGGGAGTGTAGTAGGCAGGGAGGGAAGTAACCCCAGAGAGGGCTTTGATACCTAAAGTCCTTGTGGAGGGGGATTCCCCTTCCAAACAATAATCAGTCCTCCCTCTCTCCTCCCTGTCTTTCATAAGCCAACAAGTCTTCAGTAAAGGTATGTAATAGTGATTTAAATGTTCATTTATTTATTTTATTTAGTTCTCATTGTTTTGTGTACGTAAAACTATAATTAATCTTTAAAAAATGTATTTTTTGTTAATATATTTGGGTCTCTGGGAAATATTATCTTGGTTTTAGGCCATTTCAGTATTAGGCCGACCTTCTGGAATGGATTACGGCCGATAACTGAGGGTCCACTGTATATGAAAAACAGTACAGAATGGGTCTAATTGCAAAGGATCTGACAAAATGTTACTTGTCAATACTTACTAATCTAATAAGGAGGTCTAAAAAAAAAAAAAACCTGTATTACAAAAACAGATTTTATGACATAAAAGCGAATAAAAAGCGGATATGAAAAAGACCTGGAAAACCCTATTCGAAATTCTAGGATCTAAAAGATGAAGAAGAACCTGAAGAAAAACAGTTAACATTGCAGCATTTATGTGAGCAGTTCCATATTATTGTTAAAGTTGCAGACTTTTTCACTGAAGAGTACCCTGACAAATCTAGAAGCAGTGCTTTGAAATGGTGTCATATTGTGCTGTTTCTTAGTGTACTCGTGACGCCCCTGCTTTTCAATGAGGGAATGTTGCATCTCCTGCCAAGTCGTTTGCTTACATAGGGAGTGATTTTTGTTTGTAAGTTTGATACTAATCCCTCTAGGATTTTACAAGTGAATATTATCATGCATATCTCTCGCCTGCTCTCCAGGGAATATAGATCGAGGGCCTTCAACCATTCCCAGTAATTTAGGTGCCTTATCATACTTGTGTGTGCTGTGAAAGTTTTTTGTACACTCTCCAGGTCAGCAATTTCACCTGCTTTGAAGGGGGCAGTTAAAGTACAGCAGTATTCCAGCCTAGAGAGAACAAGCGATTTGAAGAGAATCATCACGGGCTTGGCATCCCTAGTTTTGAAAGGTTCTCATTATCAATCCTATATAAATTTATAAATAGCCTAATTAAGCACACACAACATTGTCAATATACAGTGTTATCCAGGGTTACATCTATATATTGCAATAAATATTATGTATGACCACAATATCTACCCACAAAACCCATGTACAAATACAGCCTCTCTTCACTTAACAATGGAGTTCCATTCCTAAGACCACGTCTGTAAAGAAATTCGTCGCTAAGTGAGGAGCATACTATGATGGTAGTGGGTTTGTGTCAATCATCTTTGGCATTGTTTTAATATCACCTTTGCACCACTTATAACACTTCTGGTATATTTTTAAATGTTTATACTGCAGTGCATTGTATACTGTAAAAAGCAGAATAGAGCAAATAAGCTCTAATATACAGCCTCTCCTTGCTTAGCGATGTACTCGTTTAGCAATGCCTCAGACTTGCGACTGGATCTCTGACTAGTATTTATACATAAATAATGTATATTACAGCCGATTTCCTCTATTCTGTTTATTTCAATATGCAGTACACTACCATATAAACATTTAAAAATGTACCAGAAATGTTATAAACAGTGCAAAGGTGACATTAAAACAATATCAAAAATGACTGACACAAACCCACTACCATTATAGCATTAGCAGCGAATTCGTTTAATGATGTGGTCTTAGGAACAGAACTCCATTGTTAAGTGAGGAGAGGCTGTACATTATTTAGGTATGCACACTGGTCAGAGAGCCCATTGCTAATCCAAGTTGTTGGTAAACAAGTATGTCACTAAGTGAGGAGAGGCTGTATATACCACTGTTTGTAAAATCATTTTTTAACTTTTCATTAGTAAAAAGTTGCTTGTCAGTGCTATTAGTTCTTAAATTGAGTTTGGTCTTTCAGCTGTGGGTTTGACTCCCATCTCTGACAAAATTGTTCAGTAGTGTGTCATTATTAAGTTGATAGATGCCTCAGCTCATACACAGTTGAACCACATTTTGATCCCTGGTGTGAGTGAAAACATTGGGAATGTTTCCTTACACCCTCTGCCTCTGTTCCCCTAGCATTAAGTAGGTGCATGGGTGTTAACTGACTGGTGTGAGTCTCATAATGAGGAAGAGGATTAATGGACAACAATGGAAACAAGTCCTCAATAACATCCTGACTTCATTGAGTTATTCTGGGGTATGAACCCTCCAGGTTAATAATCTTCTACTTAACTGAGGGTATTTGTGGAATTCTGTGGCAACTGATATAATTGTTAGAAAGTGGCAAATCTGAAACAATCAGATCCAAAGGGAAATGGGAGGTAATTAAATTTGACTCAATGAAGAAGAAAGTTCCATTTCTTTGGATCAAGAACCCTTTACCATCATCATGACACCTCCATTGTATGAAGGTTTGACATGAAGGGGAACAAGCTGCAATTCCTTGGATCAAGAGTCCTCAACAGCATCAAGGCAGCCTCATGTGGGGAAATGCTACATTCTTTTAATGACATACCTTGTGGTTGGGCTGGTGGGTTGAGACGAGACCGAGCCTGCCTCTTGTTCCTCTTACTATGATAGCTGCTGTCAATGAAGGTGTCATCATCCATTTCTGCTATCATCACTCAAGTCAGTAACCTTTTATTTAGGCCTCACACAGAATTTTAAACTTGTACAATGGATTTATAAAGTAAATCATGTCTTATTACATTAAACACAAAACCAATATAGGTTAAACAGAAGTAAATTACATATAAATGAACCAATGATAACTCAGTGTTATCATTGGTTATCATTGTTATCAATGTTATCAATGTCAAAATATATGACTTATTTCCAGTAATTACATTAATTTTATTTTTTGCAGAGGTGTGTGTACCTGTATCTTCTATTCTTCTCCTTCTTCTCCTTCTCCTCCTCCTTCTCCTCCTTCTCCTTCTCCTCCTTCTCCTTCTCCTCCTTCTCCTTCTTCTCCTTCTTCTCCTTCTTCTCCTTCTTCTCCTTCTTCTCCTTCTTCTTCCAGTGGACCCTCAACCAACAATGGCATCGACTAACGTTAAATCCGACCAGCGATACATTTTAACGCAAAAATTTTGCCTCGACTAGCGCTAAAAAACTCGACCAACACTATTCATTCCGTCTGAGACGCGTCCACTTCTGGCCAGTGTTTACAAGCCAGCCAGCCACCGTGGTCGCTTCCAAGCATACAATCGGAACATTTCATATTATCACAGCCTTTTTAGTGATTGCACCTGCAAAATAAGTCACCATGGGCCCCAAGAAAGCTTCTAGTGCCAACCCTACAGCAAAAAGTGTGAGAATTACATTGGATATGAAGAAAGAGATCATTGCTAAGTATGAAAGTGGAGTGTGTGTCTCCGAGCTGGCCAGGTTGTACACAAAACCCCAATCAACCATCGCTACTATTGTGGCCAAGAAAACGGCAATCAAGGAAGCTGTTCTTGTCAAAGGTGCAACTATGTTTTCGAAACTGAGATCGCAAGTGATAGAAGATGTTGAGAGACTGTTATTGGTGTGGATAAACGAAAAACAGACAGCAGGAGATAGCATCTCTCAAGCGATCATATGTGAAAAGGCTAGGAAGTTGCATGACGATTTAATTAGAAAAATGCCAGCAACTAGTGATGTGAGTGAATTTAAGGCCAGCAAAGGTTGGTTTGAGAGATTTAAGAATTGTAGTGGCATACATAGTGTGATAAGGCATGGTGAGGCTGCCAGTTTGGACCAAAATGCAGCTGAAAAATATGTGCAGGAATTCAAGGAGTACATAGACAGTGAAGAATTGAAACCTGAACAAGTGTTTAATTGTGACACTGACAATGTTGTGAAACACTTTAGGAATGTCATAAAGGAACGGGAGGTACAGGCCTCTATGGACAGATATGTTGTGCGACAGAGGTCCAGTGACTCTCAAGCTGGTCATAGTGGCATTAAAAGAAGAAGGGAAGTAACCCCGAAAAAGGACTTGCCACCTCAAGTCCTAATGGAAGGGGATTTCCCTTCTGAACACTAACACCATCAACACTCTCCCCTCCTCCCATCCCATCAATCATCACCAGATCTTCAATAAAGGTAAGTGTCATATAACTGTGCATGTCTTCTTCAGTTTGTGTGTATTAAAATTAATATTTCATGTGGTAAAAAAAAATTTTTTCAATACTTTTGGGTGTCTTGCACAGATTAATTTGATTTCCATTATTTCTTATGGGGAAAATTAACTCGACTAACGATAATTTCGATTAACGATGAGCTCTCAGGAACGGATTAATATCGCTGGTTGAGGGTCCACTGTATTATTATTTCAACAAACTGGCCATATCCCACTGAGGCAGGGTGGCCCAAAAAGAGTCATGAAAATTTCTCTTTTTTAAATTTAGTAATGTACAGTAGGGCCTCACTTACATGGCAGGTTAGGTTCCAGGCTACTGCCATAAAGCGGAAATTGCCATAGAGTGGAAAACTTTTTTCCACTTACAAACGCTTGATAACAGGTTTACACTAACATATATTAAGTTAGCAATAGAACTAGGCATTAAGAAAACAATAAAAAATTAAAATATGCTAATAGTACACTCATTACTTGCCTTAAAATATTTGTAGTCTTAATGCTGGGTGAGATGAGTAATATTTATTGAAAGAAATCAGGTGTGGTAGGTATGGTAGCCAGGCCAGGCCACCCCACCCACACCTAATGCAGCCTCTCCTCACTTAACAACAGAGTTCCGTTCCTAAGACCACGTCGTTAAACAAATTTGTTGCTACGTGAGGAGCATACTATAATGGTAGTGAGTTTGTGTCAACCATCTTTGATATTGTTTTAATTTCACCTTTGCACTGTTTATAGCATTTCTGATACGTATATTTTTAAACGTTTATACAGTAACATAGAGTATATTGAAATACAGTAACAGAATAGAGTAAATAGCTCTAATATACATTATTTAGGTATAAAGACTGGTCAGAAAGCCCGTCGTAAGTCTGAGGCGTCAGTAAACGAGTGTGTTGCTAAGTGAGGAGAGGCTGTATACTATGACATTTAAAGCATCCCAGAGGAATAAAATGCATATACAGTTCACTCATTACTTACCTTAAAATATTTGTAGTCTTAATGTTGGGTGAGAGGTGAGTAAACGAAATAAAACAACTAAACGAGAGAGAGAATGAGTAAATGAGAAAGGACAGAGACATGAAGTATGTAAACAAACAGAGACACCCGTCTGGTTTTGATTCATACACGTCTATATTATACCACAATACAAACACTTTACACTGTGTACAAGTTGTCTCCATGTTGGTACAGTAGAATAAATGAAGAGCAACACTCCCATTCCCATGTAACACCATTTTTAAAATAAATGACGCTCTGAATGAAGGCATATGAAAGGAATAATTTTATACAGTTACCCCCAGTAATACTACTGTGTACACATTTTCTTTGGTGCTGAACTATAGAAAACGTTATTCTTTCTGACATTCCGACATAACTGGAAAACATCTCATATTTATGTTAATTTATTCTATTGTTGGGTGTATTTATCATGCTTATATGTTATGTGGTGAGTTTATTATACAATTTCGAAAAAATATCACAGATGGATTAATGAAAATGTGTATGTTAACGTAATACACGACATTTAATGTGCCTCAGAGTGATTATTATTGAATATTATTATCATTATTAATATGGTATCCTCGAGACATAAGACACTCTTACTGATTTTAACGTGTACCTGCACACCAGCACAGTGTGTAAGTTTACTTAGGTACAGGTACACATAAATATAATTATCAGAAAATATGAAAAAAATTTGGAGATAAACAAGTTAAGAAAGCCTAGGAAACAAATGGATTTGTCAGTTAAAAACAGAGAAGGGGAGTTAGTAGATGGGGAGCTGGAGGTATTGGGTAGATGGCGGAAATATTTTGAGGATCTTTTAAATGTCTATGAAAAAAGGGAGGCAATTTCATGCACTGACTAGAGAGGTATCACATCTTTTAGGAGTGAAGAAGAGCAGGATGTCAGTGTGGGGGAGGTGCATGAGGCATTACATAGAATGAAAGGGGGTAAAGCAGCAAAAGCTGACAGGATCATGACAGAAATGTTAAAGGCAGGGGAGGATATAGTGTTGGAGTGGTTGGTATTTTTGTTTAATTGTATGAAAGAGGGGAAGGTACCTAGGGATTGACAGAAAGCATGTATAGTTACTTTATATAAAGGGGAGGGGGACAAAAGCAATTGTAAAAATTATAGGGAAATAAGTTTACTGAGTATACCAAGTAAATTGTAAGGTAGGGTTATTAATGAAAGAATTAGAGGTAAAACAGAGATTAGGATTGCAGATGAGCAAGGAGGCTTTAGCGTGGGTAGGGGATGCATAGATCAAGTGTTTACATTAAAGCATATATGTGAACAGCATTTAGATAAATGTAGGGAAGTTTTCATTGCATTTATGGATTTAGAAAAGGCATATGATAGAGTGGATAGGGGAGCAATGTGGCAGATGTTACAAGTGTATGGAATAGGTAGTAAGTTAATAAATACTGTAAAGAGTTTTTATGAGGATAGCGAGGCTCAGGTTAGCGTGTGTAGGAGAGAGGGAGATTACTTCCCAGTAAAAGTAGGGCTTAGACAGGGATGTGTAATGTCACCATGGTTGTGTAATACATTTATAGATGGGGTTAAGAAAGAAGTAAATGTTAGGGTGTTGGGGAGAGGGGTGGGATTAAATTACGGGGAATCAAGTACAAAATGGGAGTTGACACAGTTGCTTTTTGCTGATGATACTGTGCTTATGGGAAATTCTAAAGAAAAGTTGCAAAGGTTAGTGGACGAGTTAGGGAGGGTGTGTACAGGTAGAAAGTTGAAAGTGAACATAGATAAGAGTAAGGTGATGAGGGTATCAAATGATTTAGATAAAGAAAAAATGGATATCACTTTGAAGAGAGGGAGTATGGTAGAAGTGAATGTTTTCAGATATTTGGGAGTTGATGTGGCAGCGGATGGGTTTATAAAAGATGAGGTTAATCACAGAATTGATGAAGGAAAAAAGGTGAGTGATGTGTTTAGGAATTTGTGGAGACAAAAAACGTTATCCATGGAGGCAAAGAAGGGAAAGTATGAAAGCACAGTGGTCCCTCAATTATCGTCCTTAATCCGTTCCTGGAAGTTTGACTATTATCAAAATAGACGATTTTCGAATCAATTTTCCCCATAAGAAATAATGTAAATACAATTAATCCGTTCCTGACACCCAGAAGTATTAAAACAAAAAAAATTTTTTACATGAAATATAGATATAGTACATAAACAATACAATGGGACATGATGAATGAAACATTAACAGCAAAACACTTACCTTTATTGGCGATTCTTCTTAGTGAATGGAAGACTGGAGGAGGAGGAGAGACATTGAATTACTGTTTGGAAGGGGAATCCCCTTCCATCAACACCTCAGCTACCAAGTGCTTTTCTGGGGTTACTTCTCTTCTCTGTTTCTTAATGCCACTAGGACCAGCTTGAGAGTCACTGGAGTCCTGTCTCGCAAAAAAAACTGTCCAGAGAGCTCTCTTTCTGGAGTCGCTTTAAAACTTCCCTAAAATGGGCCAAGACTGTCACTGTACATGTTGCCAACATGGCTTGCAACATCCTTCTCAGGGTGATGTTTCTCCATAAATCTTTCCATCCTACCCCACATTTCAAAAATCTCCTTAATTTCTGAAGAAGGCACCTTCTTCCATCTCTCTTCCTCCTCCTCTGCAGCAAGATTCTGAGCTGCAATCTGTTGCTCCTCCTCCTGAAGCTCTTGCAGCTCCTCAGTGGTTAGCTCTTCGTTGTGGTCCTCCACCAACTCTTCCACATCCTCCAAACTCACATCCAACCCCATGGAACTCCCCAGTGACACAATGGAGTTCACAACTGACATAGGCTCATCAGGGGCCGCCTCAAACCCTTCAAAATCCCTCTTGTGGACACAATCTAGCCACAATTTTCTCCAAGCAGAGTTCAAAGTCCTGGTAGTCACTCCCTCCCAAGCCCTACCTATAAGGCTTATGCAATTGAGAATACTGAA